>NC_133545.1:30300000-30452500 GCF_048773025.1 Camelus bactrianus
TGCTTGGACAAGAAGGATTAACATCCAGAGAATGTGACCCAAGAAAGACCCACTGACCTAGTAAGTAAAAAGACATCTTTCTCCACGTTTTCCTATCTCAAAATTCCCTTTTATGCTCTCCACTCCTAACTCACTCACATGTGCACACACACACAGGTACACATACTAATAAATTCAATGATTTCTAAAATTTTGTGTTCCAAATCCTTATCTCTTTCAAAGTTGACCGTATGTCACCTACATTTTCATTAAAGGTAGTGATTAATTTAATTAAGAACCTAACTACAAATTTTGAAAGAGAATGCTTCTCAGTTTCTGTATCAAAAATATCTTGAGAGTAATAATATTTAATAGGCCTCCATCTTTTTGTTTTCTTTTCCTTATTGAGATGAATTGCCATATAACATGGTGTAACTTTAGGTGTATAACCTCATGGTTTGATATGCATGTATATTATGAAATGATTATCACAATAAAGTTACTTAACATATCCATCACCTCACATAATTGCCAGTATTCTGTGTGTTTGGTGAGAATTTTTAAGATCTTCTCTGTTAGCAACTTTCAAATATATGGTATTATTAACTATAGTCATCATGATGTGCATTTCGTCCCCAGAATTTATTCAACTTATAACTGGAAGTTTGTGCCCTTTGACCACCTTCACCCATTTTTTTTCCCACTACATCCCAATCACCAATCTACTTTGTTTCTATGAGTTTAGAGGGATTTTTTTTTTAGCTTCCACATAAAAGGGAGAGCATACATTGTATATTCTTGCCTCCTTTATCATAGATTAGTTGACCATATGTACCTGAGTTTATTTCTAAGATTTTGGTTCTTTTCCATTGATCTATGTGTCTTTTTAAAGTCCAGTACCATACTATTTTGATTACTATAACTTTGTAGTGTAGTTTGAAATCAGGAGATGTGATGACTCCATCTTTGTTCTTCTTTTCCAAGATTATGTTGGCTATTCAGGGTCTTTTGTGGTTCTATATGAATTTTAGGATTTTTTTCTATTTCTGTAAAAAGTATCATTAGAATCTTGATAAAGATTGCATTGAATCTATAGATGGCTTGGGGCAGTATGGACATTTCAAGAATATTAATTCTTCCAATTCATGAACACAAGATATCTTTCCATTTATCTGTGTTTTCTGTCTTCTTCAATTTCTTTCATCAATGTCTTAGAGTTTACAGTGTAGAGATCTTTTGTCTCCATGGTGAAATTTATTTCTAATTATTTTATTGTTTTTGATGCTATTATAGATGAAATTATTCTTTCTCTTTAAAATAGCTTTTTGTTAGAGTATATAAAAACAACAAAATTTCATAATGTTGATTTTTTTTATCCTGCTGCCTTACTGAATTCCTTTATCAGTTCTATCAGTTTTTTGGTGGAGTCTTTAAGGTTTTCTATATATAAAATCATATCATCTGTAAATACAGATATTTTTACTTCTTCTTTTCTGATTTGGAAGCTTTCTTTCCTTTTTCTTTCCTGATTGTTCTGGCTAGAACTTCCAGTACTGTGCAAAAAAGAGTGGTGAGAGTAGGCATCCTTGTCTTTTTCCTTATCTTAGAGGAAAAGTTTTCAAGATTTCACCATTGTGTGTGATGTTAGACTAAGAAGGACTGCATTAGAAGAATGGGTTGCATTGGAAAGTGCTGAACAAATGCCATTTTATGCCAGAAATCTCTTGAAAAATGATCAGATAGAAACTTAGAGGTAAGAAGAAAAAGAAGATACTACAGACTTGTGTACTAATTCTGCACCTCCTGTGAAATCCTTCTCAAATAATACATATTTGAAGTGTGATTTTCATGTCTCTGGAATTTCATAGCTAATTCAATTAAACATATTAAATCCAAGACAGTGCTCATATGTTTGACTGTGTATATCAGTCACAGAGTTTTCTTTTTAAAGTTCCCATAATTCTGCTTAAGATCCTCTGAATCACTATTCTGTGTTTTACAGTGTATTCCACATTTTCCCTCTCAACATTTTTATTAGCAATTTTCATTGCCTTCATTAGTTCCCCCTTATTTAAATTTTTCATCTTCATTCTTTCTTAAAGACATTTTTAAAATGAGCTCAATATATCAGCCTTCTTAGTGTAATAATTAATTCTTTGCTTCCTCTCATTTATTAGTTGCCCTATTTTCTCTTCTGTTTCTGTCTTACCCCGTTACATCTGTTACAGACTTTTTGATTCTTTTTCTTCTAGTAATGTATCAAGTCAGTATTTTTTATTTGCTTATTTGCATTCAATTTGTTTTGCCCTTCTATTTATAAATATATAGCCTTTTGTTGGAAGGGGGTGAAAGAAAATATATGGTAAAACTCACAATGGTACTCTAATTTGGCTTTTTTTCCCCTGATTTTTCCACAATAATTAATTCCTCCTATTACAAAAGTGGTTCTTTGATTCCTTTTATTTTGTGAGTTTTCTCATAGACCCCAAGTTGCCTCAGGATGCCAATTAACCCTACCTGTAACTACAGAAAAGGAACTCATTGGTATATTGAGAAAGATTGAGTTTAATTAATTAAAGTTGTTGTTGCTGTTGTTGTTGTTGTTGTTGTTGTTGTTGTTTTAAGTGAATCTGCCCCCTTGCCCTAGTACACAACTTTGTTCTTTACTTGCTAGGGCCTTAATTTAATCTTAGAAGACTTATTTTTGAAGATAAGACAAACATATTTTCAAGTATGCTCAGTGATCCTAATAAATAACAAAATACTGTAAAATATATTTTATATTAGATCTTCTTTGGATCATTTTAAATTTAATCTAAATTTGGATCATGCATTTTAGGTTTGTAAATCTTTACACTAATGGAAATTTGTTCTTGTGAATGAAATCACAAGTTCTTATGAAACCTAGGTAACACTAGGGGGCAGCATGATATTTAGAAAGGGGATGGAGTTCAGCTTCAAGGAGCCTGGGTTCTAATCTCAGATTATCTATTGACAAAGAGAAAAAGCCTCTGAACTTTTTTTGGGTTTTTTTTTTTTTTCCTACATCTGTAAAATTAGGGGCATTGACCATGTGATCCAGAGGAGTCCTTCAGGCTCCCAGCATCGATGTTTAATATCTTTTTTTATGGTCTGTACAAGGGTAAAAATTAAAGCCAAGTCCAAATTCACGTTAGTAGGATTTACATTAAACCGATATGCTCCTTCCATCCCTGCAGTTTTCATCCTTTAAAATTCATGTGTGTGTGTGAGCTCCATACAGTAAAACTCTCCCCTTAAAAAGGCATATTGTGCTTTATGAGCGTGAGCTGACTGTGAACCAAGGAGGCTTCAGAGAAATGGCCCAATTCCAACTGCAATAGTAGGTGACTATAGAAAATAACCTTGAAAAAGAAGTGCCTCAGCAGTAGCTCAGTTGTGAATTATGCTGAGAGGGCAATTGTGAACTCTTCATTCTCCAAGGGGTTTGCAAGCTGTTGGCAAGGCACACAGGGCACTGTCAAAGAGAGAAACCCATGGGAGAATCTATCGTTGTTAGCAGAGTCAACAGAAGCAGCTGATGGCGCTGACAGAAAGTGATAAAAGCCACTGTTGGGAACCATTGACTGGAGCTTCTTTGGGGAACTCCCTTTAATCAGGGTTTTTAGCTTGAGTGTTATACTAGGGAGAACCTTTCAAAGTCTCTGGTCTGCTCCAGCATTCAAATATCTCCCTTTCATGTGGACAGTACTTTACTGAGAAGAGCAACTCTATTTGATCTCTAACATAGAGGTGGTGACTATACTTTCTACCATATGAACTCATACCACCCATTATAGGTGATTGGATCAGGGATTGACCATTAACTCAATGAGAGCCAATCTATAGAATGGCCAGGAGATTATGGGATGGCCTGAAATGCAGTCACTTCCAAGAAGAGATATTATTCATTGGCCAAACCAATCAAAGTCTATTTCTTTGTAATCTGAAGTCGTCATATGGGGGAACATCAACATGTTCATAGCAGAAACAGAGGCTAAAGTACCTACAAAGAAAAGGCAACATGCAGATGCTAGAAGGGAGAATAAACTACAGTTAAGGATAAAGTCTAAGTTAGAATATCCAGTTAGGTTGGAAAAATCATTACAGAGTAAAAGTAAAGTACTTGGTTGGTAGATGCCAAAGAAAAGATAGAGATCTGCTTAAGAGACTACACTAAGAAGGGATTATTTCCACCACTGAGGGGCAATCAGCTAATCCAGTCACTACTTCAACATTGGATTCTCCTACCTACCATTGCAAGTGTGTTCTGATTTCAGAGACAACCAACTACATGACTTTTTCCTACTTTCTTGTGAAAATTGATCACATAGCTAAGATTCCCTTTCCTGTATTACTTATTCTCATGTACTTTCTTGAAATAAATTTCTTGTTAATTGAGATAACAATACTGTCCTATGCAGCATGAGGATAAGCTGATCTCTTAAAGGGCAAAAGCCAGTTATAAAAAGCCACGTGAGGTAACCAGAATTCAACCAGATAGCATTTTAAATGTAGTTGGAATTATATGATACTGAGAATTTGAAATTGGGCAGAATTCTGTCAAGTTCAAAGGTATTTAAGCTTTTAGATAGAGGTAAAGAGCAAAATAAATGCAGCATCCAATTGAATATTTAACCTGATGTGCCAGTAATCAATCATTTTCTTTCAGCCCTAAATCCATCTCTTTCCCATGCTTTGTGATAATGAAAGTGGACCCCCTTAACATATTTACTTTGACAACTGGCAAAATTCTAAGGATCATCAGCAGAGGGCACTGGAGAGATACTACAAGCCTGTAACAGGAAGATACTTCCTCTGGGGTTCTGGTCTTGCAGTATTATTATTCAATGAGAGAGCCTAGGAGCCTCCTGCAGAAGCAGTCCAGTTGTGCCCTTTGGTTATGATCTCCTGCCAATGGTCACTTCTGAGCAGCTCTGTCCTGCCACACCCACCAAGCAACTACAGGCCACTTCTACAGACTAGGTCCCATTCATATCCTTGGGGAAGTTGCTTTGCCACAAGCAGTCTCCATGCTCACCCTATTGAAAGAGGTCTGAATCTCAACCTAGAGGCCAGGGCTCTCCTAGTCTTTCATTTTTCTACTTGGTTTGAGTTTGTTTTTGTTTTAGTTTTATTGTCCACACTCCCTCAGCTTAGAGGTAGCAGTTACTTTCTTGTATCTGCTGTTTTCAAGTCTTCTTTTACCCCTTTTATCCACCTTCTACTAGTTAACAATTCTTTTTATTAAATTCAAGTAACCGTTATGGTTATTGTCTCCTGATTGGACTCTGAATGATGTACCTGTGTAGGTTTTGCAGACTTCTTTGAGTACTGAATAAAAGGATTTGGACTACAGGATCATCTCCTTTGAGTAATGAAATTATTGACACAGCAAATATAAATAAGGTTCAGTGTGTCACATCAGGATGGCCAACAAGAATCCAGTCAGCTTCCATTTAAAAGCTTAGATGTTGTCTTCACTAGTGAGAGTGCATCTTTTAACTATGGGAAGATTTTAAATTAAAGACGGAAAGCCATCTTAGGTTGGATTCCAGGGAAGCAGAGTCTGAGTTGGGGATTTGTGAATAGGAACTCTTTTGGGGAATGCTCTCAGGATCAACACCTGTGGGAAGTGAAGGAAATACCACTGGGAAAAGAGAGGAGTTGATGTGTGATGCATCCCAAAGAAGGTCTCATAGGGTCTCATAGGGAGTTCAGATAATTCAAACTCTTCCACCTTCATGGTGTTTAGGACAAGAGGACGTTAGCATTCCTGCATCAACCAGTCATTTGGTATGAGATGACCCCAAAAGGACAAGTTACTTAGGGTGTTGTATGCCAAATCTCTTTAGCTGAGGGCTATTTCCAGAGAGTGACTCAGCTGAAAACCTCCCCATCAGCTGCTCCCACCCTCACCAGCTAGAGAAATGGGTGCCACAGTCGTAAGGGGGGTTTTGAGCAACTGAATTAGTTACCTACTGCTGCTTAACACCCCCCTGTTTTAGTGGCTTAAAACAATGACAACATGTATTATGCTCACAAATTTGTATTTGGGCAAAGCTCAGTGAAGGTAACTCTTTTCTATTCCCTTCAACATCAACTGCAGTAGCTTCAAGGCTGGGAGCCGACATTATCTGAAGACTTGCTCATTCACGTCTGGTGGTTGATGCTGGCTATCAGGTAAGACCTGAAATTGAGTTGTAGCCTCTCTGTGTGGCCTGGGCTTCCTTACAACAAGGTGGCATTGTCACTTTTTCTGCATTCTATTTTTTTGAGGCAATGGAAAGAACTTTCCCAGGTTTAGGAGATAGAGAAATAGATGCTGCCATTTGATGGGAAGTGAGGTGTGACCAGAAAGATCTCTGTGACCATTTTTGGAAAATATAATCTGCCACAGCAGCTCATCACAAAATCTACTGTAAAGGGAAATGAAAAACATAGTATAAATATTTTCTTAGAAAAGAATGTGTGCATGGCTGCCATTTTATTTACTCTGATATTAAAGAGAATCTTGGCATTTAAAGTAAAGCCTTATTACTCCATTTAAAAATGTATAATTGAGCAATTTATTTAAAAATAATTTTAAGTTGAAATCATACTATGTTTCTTTACAGAACAAGAATTTCAAGAAAATGTAAAGCACACTACCTTTTTATGTTTAATTTTTAGATTAATAAAATCATATTTAGTTTCAGCAAGCTCTAATTTATTGAGTTAAAGTATGTAAAAATAAAAATAACTTATAAATTTATAAATGTCACTTGAAATATATCAGTATATATATATATATATATGAATATATGGAGATTATATATATGTAAATACAACCAAACATTATTCAAAGTCTTCTTAAAAATGTTTATTAAAATCTATAATGTCACAAATACAACATTAAATTTGCAACTTGAACTTAACAATTAGGGGAAAACTAGGGTTTTGAATGTGTAACTTTATTGAGTAATAACCATTAGTTCCCAAAATGAATTTCTAAATAGTCTTTTTGTGCATACAAAACCCACCTCTTTTTCCCCTACACCAAAACATTCTCATCAATGTAATCAAGAGGGTCAACTAACATAGAGACATTAATTATAAATCTCAAACCCTTAATGTAGGTTTTTAACCTTGCAGAATAGGTTTGTCGAAATTTACAGTATCAGCACAGATTGATTCAGCTGTATGTATAGTGCAGCAGACTTAAGACAATGCTACACAAACTACTCCTTTTCTCCCTAAGATCGTCTCCCAAAGGTACTCTTTTTCAGAAGCTTACAATATGAAGTAGGCAAAAGCAGAGTTGCTTTGTTTATAGAGACTAAGATAGAGCTGGAGTTGAATTTGGCCCTGACCAAGTACTTTTACCTTCTCTTTACAGCACATTTTAGAAACCATTGCTTTGTCTAACAGATAAAGAAATCCAATTTTAGGGCTCAAGGTATCATTAGCAATTTTACTGTCAGTAATCTACTGATTAACTGGAACTGAAATATCTTATTTTTCTTGAACTTAAAGACTTCAGAGGGTCAGCTCTGTAGATTAGTACTCACACAAAATTCTTTCTTTTGGAAACTTGATTTTAAATTGTGTCTTGGAGTTATATTGTCTAGAGATACTATAATTAAACTTTTAATGGCTGTCTTTTACTCTGTAAATATTTCCTTTGTGTCACATTAATTTTATAGCAAAAATGGTATGATATTAAATAAATTGATTTGAGATGTAATTAAAGATTATAGTTTTCCATCCAGAAGAGATATGAAACATCTCAAGGTTGAGGGTCCAGCTTCTCGAACTCTCTTTTTTAAATTGGCCAGACAGACTCTAGATCTGAAATAATGTGTTTTAAAAATGAAAAGGTGATTCAGCCCCAAATCTTCATGCTAGCATAATTTAGGTTATTTCTCAGCAATCAATGCAATAAAATAACTGAAAGCTGACTGTTGTGGTCCTAAACTGAATAGATTCTAACTATTTATCACTGTTCACCATTGTCATTTGTAAGAATAACCTATCTACTCCTACCCCTAAAACACTACATATTGATGAAGTCTCAGTGGTGTAATATTTGTGACAAATAATAGCAAGTTAATACTATTATGGTTAGGCTGCATTATATTAATTTTATATTTGATTTAGAAAGTTCTTTCAACTTCTTGCTTAGTTTTTCTTATGTAAAGAAAATAATGGTTTTGTTGTAGCATATCTGTTATTTTAAAACTTGCTTAAAAGATGAAAACCATTAGATACCTATTGTAGTTGGGCTCTTTAGGAAGCAGCCTTTGAGATGGGGATTATAGACATTAGTTTTAGATATATCTGTGGTTGATAAAGAAGCCATGTGGAATCCCCATTCCTAGGAGAATAAGCATAATATAGACCCGTTGACTTCTGGGAAAAAAATCTTTAGCAGAAAATTTCACACCACTCCAAAAACAGCAGCTGGATGCTCCCAGGCTCTAATAGCAAATGAAGGGTGGGGGCCAGTGTAGCTCAGTTGGGAGAGTATGTGCTTTGCATCCATGAGGTCCTGGGGTAAATACCTATTACCTCCATTAAAAAAAAAAAATAAATAAATGAATAAACCTAACACCCCCGCAAAAAAAAAATGTAAATGAGCATCTGATCATGGGACATGAATTGATCGTGTAGCCAGAGCTGACCATCTTTTGCCAGGCTCTGTTAGGCTTTCTAAAACATAAGCTTCAGTGGGCCCAGCAATTTATTGTAAGACAGAAGTGGTATGTGTGGCATCAGGCAAGAGTAGAGCCAAAGGGTAGACCCTCACATCATCCACCACTGTTGTACTTATACTCATTTATACCTATTACTCATGCATGTGGCTGCAAGGGTCCCATAGAACCAGCTGATGGAGAGAATAAATTTCATGCTTAATTTACGTATGGACTGATGCTCCACTCAAGTATGACCCTGAAATATAGTGGTGAGGGGAACTTCTCCCAGTGGGCAGAACTTTGGAGATGATGTACCTGGTCATCCACTTCATATAGGAAATTATGTGACATAGATGAGAATACATACAGACTTGTAAGTTGGTTGTTCAGGGACCTGGAAGGAGAAAAATCAGAAGCTCAGGAACAAGGGGATCTGGGGGAAAGACATGTAGGTAAACCTGAGAGAGTATAAATGAAGGGTGAAGATATTTCCAGCAAGAGTTGTGTATACTTTGTGTCTCCATTTCCTCATCCCTCATGTTCTAAACTTACTTCACTCAGGCTTTCAACCTCACCACTTTACTGTCAAGGTCACCAGTGGTCCCTGTCTTGCCAAATCCAAGGTCTATTCTTCACCTGTATTTACTTGATCTCAACATTTGACATTAATGATGACTTCTTTGTTTTTTAATTAGGTTTTTTTCACAAGTTTTCTAGAATATCTAACTCCCTTGGTTTTCCTTTATTACACTGAATCTTAGTTTTCAATCAGTTCTTCAGGCTTCCCATCTTCTTTCTGTTCTTTAAATGTTGAAGTGCTCCAACGCTAAGACCTTCACCCTCTTCTTGTATCTATATATGTTTATTCATTAGCTACTATTGTATAATCCTGTGGCTTTAGATACCACTTATAGCCCTCACTCCTCCCTGAGCTCCAGATTGGCATATTCAACCGCCTGTATGACATCTACACTTGAATGAATAATGAGTATGCATAAATTAAAATGTCTAAACCAGAACTATGGATTTCCCTCTGGAAACCTGGTTCTCCATGGAGCCACCCCTGAATCCTCTCATCACACACACTGTCTGCCCCACCAACATCAGATGTCACGTTTATACTCAAAGTACAGCATAAATGCAACCTCTTCCCTAAGCTAAGCCTCTTAAACTACTCTAAATGCTGATTTATTGACACCCCACAGTTCTGTTCTTGCTCTACTGCAGTTAGTTCTCAACAGAGACATCCTGGTGACCTTTTATTTAAAAAAATTAATAAAGTCATGTAACAGCTCAAAGCCCACCAATGGTTTCTATTCTATTCAGAATAAAATCCAAACTCCTTGCCACAGACAAAAAGGTCTACCTGATTTAACGCCTGCCTGTATCTCTGACCCCTTAACCTAGTTCAGTCTTCTCGTCACTGATTCTTTTTTGGCCAACTAGCATTCTCACCCTCACCCAAATCTACGAGTTTCATTCCTACTTCAGAAAGATTGTTCTTGACATTCCCTCTTGCAGAAATTCTCCTTCCTCAGATCTTTCTGTGGCTCCCTCCCTTATTTCATTCAAGTCTCTGGTCCAATGCCACCTTCTTGAAGAGTTTTCCCCGAGTTGGTTATTTAAAATACACATCTATCTTCCCCATAGCTCTCACTGTTTTGCTTCAAAGCACTTACCATTATCTTCAAAGCACTTACCATTATGCTGTACTCTTTTCATTTGTTCATTTTCTCCCTTTTTCATTTTCTCCCTTTTCCTGTAAAACATAAACTCATGAGGGCAGACATTGACTTTCGATTCACTGCTTATATTCATACCTAGAACTGTGCCTGAGATGCTAAGCATAGAAAACATTTGTTGAACTAAGATTCAGTTTTGTAATTCATTGTCTCACCAACTTTGGAAGATATACAAGATACAAAAACTTAAGCCATTTTTGCAGATGAGGAACATAAGGTGGGAAGGTTAAGTAACTTGGTGAAAATCACGTACTTATATTAGTTAATGTTCATATAAAATAGCTTAAATGGGAAATTTCTTTTAGGCTCTAGCACCAGGAGAAAAATGCCTTTTGGGAAATATAATTAAAGTGATATTTTTTTAATTCATGTTTCCTTCGTGAACTTTGCTTTAGGAACTTATAACCAGGTTTCCACTCAGATCACTGCATTTTTTGGGTTGTTGTTGATCCTTACATTTTATTTTTTTTTTTATTTCACATTTTCATACTTTACCCATTTACAGAATCTTATCTCATTCTGCTTATGGTCAAATGTGCTTTATTTTAAGGTTTAAAGTTCAAGTGAATAAATTTGGACAATTAGGCCAACTTCAAACCAGAATAACTAAGAAAGAATAAATTGTAAGATATGAATTTGTTGTAGTTTTATGTAAAAGTGTTAGCAAGGTGAAGTGAGAGCAAAATGATTCCTAACAGTCTTTCAGAGGCTTTACAAATTAATCAGAAAAAGAAGAGCTCAGGAAAAAAAAGACCAAATAATAAATGAGGGTTACGTATTATTAATAATTCTGCTAAAAAGGCTGATATATTGAGCTCATTTTAAAAATCTCTCTTTAACAAGAAAAATGATGAAGCTAACGTGGGCAATTAGCTACTGACATGACCATTGCATATCTAGGTAATGATCAAAAGCGTGTGGGTGGTATGACCAGCCCAACCTCACAGAGGAGGATGCGCTTTCTGACACGAGGCATGGAGTCTGAGCATTATTAACTGTTTAAAGTTCACAGGGAATGCGGGTAAATTATTAATTTGTTTTAAGATCTTGATATTTATTTTCTACTTAGTTGTTTGACTTTATAACTCACTAAGGTCCTTTAAGTGTACTGTGAAATAATTTAAGCAATTAAATATGAAGTAATATTTATAAATGTCAGTTTTTTAAAGGAAAATCAAACATATAGAATCAGCAACCAATGGGAATATACTTTCAGAATTTTTTTGCCTTGAAAAGAAACTTTTCTATTTAAAAATAGTATCCCTGACATCCTTATGAATCCAAGGGCATGTTTAATGATCTTACTACCTGATATTATGATTTGTTATGTTACATTACATCACATCGTGTCACATCCTGCCATATTTCTTATCATCCCATATTCTACTGTATTATATATTTGTTTTCTATTTTTTATCTATATTCAAAAAAGAATGCAAATTCTATGAAGTCAGAGTGGTATCTCTCTTTTTATGTTTATATGCTTAGAATATAATAGATCCTCAATAAATATTTATTAAAGAATGGGTCATCTGACCTGATTAGGTTTGAAGGCAGGAGGGTCTGGTTACAAGCAGAGTACAGAACACTAGTAGTCTTTGTCAACCAGCAGCATAATGGCTCCTTAAGAAAACATGTCTGGTTGGAATAAAGTGTCCATTAAAGGCATACTTTTGGCAGACCGCATGGTAACTGCCACATAACAGAATGATGAGCATGAGGAGTACAAAAATTTTGGATAGCCTGACTGTGTTTAACTGTACTTGGGAGCTAGAGGAAGAACATGACAGGCTCAGGGCTTGATGTTCTCAGCTCAAGGCAGCATCAGAGGAAAAGAACATTCCATCTCTTATAACTCAAATTTATGTAAAGAACCTGATTCGACAAGTCAGAAACTCTACAATACAGAGTGAATTACTGCTACATTTTTTCTGTAAAGTTTAGGGTTTCAATTTGAAAAACTGAAAAATGAGGCTCTGAGAATTAGAATAGTGACATTTGGTAGGATTCAAATGACTCTGAGTACCCCATCTCCAAACTGTCCTGAGCAAAAGCAGCTCCATCTTCCAGTCTGAACAGGCTGGTTTACCTTGTTTGGAGAGCCTAGACTAACTTTACCAAGGATGATTGCTAGTTATTCTTATGCTTTACCACTACCATGCCCCACAACCTCCAATCTTCTAGCCAGAGTCAGATCTCAGCATGCCCAAGGGATCAATTACCAAGTAAAACCAAGAACAGAAATGTATATGTCAAAAGAACTCAAATGTCAGATAAAAAGAATAAAAAACTTGAGAAATATGCATGTGGATTCTTTAGTAACAGATGGACCATGGAGAAAAAAATAATTTTTAAATATAGCAAAATTATTAATAAGGGATATTTGCCAAAGATGCTAGATTCAGTGTGCTAGCTTGAGCAGTTATGAGCATTTCCCCAATTAGTTAACTAAAAGCAGAATTCAACTGTGGTCTACAATGAATGAAGTGAATAGCCCTCGATACTATGTACAAGAAGAAAGCCCAATACATAGGGAGATAGGGGTGTATCATGTGCAGTCCACTCATTCACCCTCTAACTATCCTCTCCGCCTTCATTTCAATGGGAGTTATGAAATCATTAAAGTAGTGTTTTACTGTCAGAGACAATGAAGGCAGAGTTACTATGAAAGACACAATGTGGGAACAGGGGTGAGAATTGTTTTATCCATGAGAATCTTTGCTATTTGATAATGGATCATGGGGTCTCCAAGATGAAATAGATGAAAAGTACACTAAGGCATTGCTTGCTCTCTTCAGTGAATATAACCTTAGGCTTGGTGGAAAAAAACCTTGCCCTAAGTTCCATGAAAGAGAGTTATATCCCATCCCCCATGCAATTCCCAGAAGTGAATTATTGGAAAAGTGGTTGTCATTAGGGGAATATCCCAACACTATATACATATATTATACATAATCTTTTATATATATGAAATCTTTAATATATATAATCATATATATATATATATAAATCTTCCTTCAGTTGCAACTATTTGCCAAAGTGAGTGAGCACTGGGGAAGGAATGGAGAAAAGGAATAATTGAAATAGATGCACTGATTTCAACAGGGTGACAAGAGTGACAGAGGCTAAGTAGTGGCACTTGTTTCTTCTGCCAACTTTTTGTTCTGATTTCAGTTCTTTGACATTCATTGAGACTTGTTCCATGGCATAGCTTGGTGATTACTCTGAATACCCACTTGGAAAGAGTTATTTTGAAGTTGTGTATAATGTTATCTAAATGTCATTTGGTTAAGTTTGTTAATGTATTTGTTCAAATCTTCTATACCATTAATTATATTTTCCCCCTGCATGTCCTACAAATTGTTGAAAATGGAGTGTTAAGTTCTCCAACTATGGTTTTGGATTTATCTATTTCTTCTTTTATATCTGACAATATTTGTTCCACCTTGCTCTTTGCTTACTATTTTCCCCATCCTTTTAATTTCTCTTTTCCTCCTTCCTTTGGTATTAGTTGAGTATGCTTCAATATTTTCCACTCATCTCCTATTTTAGATACTTAAGAGTAAGTCTTTGTTTTAGCTTTTAGCCTCTGGAGGTAATAATGTACATATTTAATTTATTACAGTCTAACTTGAATTAATTTTATACTATTTCACATATAATATAGGAAGCTTACAAGACCTACCATTTTTGCTACTCTTGTTGTATATTTATGCCTATAATGTTCTGCCAGGAAAATGGCTTGGTCTTGCTCTGTGACACATGCAATCCTATATTCACAGATAGTCAAGAATGTTACCTTTTGATAGCTAGGTCAGGAATATTCCCAAACTTGGGAATCTCTGAGAAAGAATTGGTCATAGGTTTTACAGATTATAGATTTTATAGACAGAACCCAGTAAATGTGATTTTGAAGATTCTTGGTTCCTGATCTCAGTAGATAAGCTTACAAAGGCAAAAAATATTTCTGATACATAACAGTAAATTACTATCCTGGAGATTTTACAAGTTCTCCACATGGATAGTTTTTTACTCATAAGCTTTAGAATCCTGTGGTTCCATTTTTAAGGCTAGATATTAAGGAGTTCTGTGTCATTTGTTAATATCTCTCAATTCCTGTAAATAAAACTGATCAAATAAAATATCAAATTAATAATATTAATTTTTTAAAAATGTGTGTGGTCAAATTCATGCCTTAGGGACAGAGATTTGCCCACAGTGAGAGGTCTTTGGAAGCGGACTGACTCTTGGCAGGAGGCACAGAAACACACATGTCCAACAGTCAGAAAAAACACACACTTTACACCTTTAGGTAACAAAAAACAAAAGGATTGACCTATCTAGTTCTAGTCCCCAAATTAAATGAAACCTTAAGCATTTTCTGCAAATTACTGCTATCATAATAAAAACGTTATCACTGACTTTTACAATGCTGTTGTCAGAGGATATGCCATTATTTTTGAATACATAATAATGAGAGAAAATATAGCTCTTTTTTTGCACCATGAACAAACTAACGTAAACTTGCTAACCTTGCTTTTTTCCTTTAAATATCTCTTGTGTTTTTTATTTGGCAAATTGGCGCTTCTCAGGTCTGACCAAACCAACTCCTTTTCTTATCTACCTGCTATTATTTCTGAATATTCCTTTCACAAAAGTGAAGTATTCAAATTATTATAGGTGTCTTGGTTGCCTTCAAAACACTAGAGGGAGAGAGAGTGTTGTGAAGGCAGTTTTGACTCATATACAACTTCCCCTTCAGAGGAAAGGGGTCAATGTAGATATATTCACAGAATAGATTATATCTTTCAAAGCCAATAGTTAAACACATTAGTCTCAGTAAAAAATATTTCAAAAAGCAAAAAGGCAATTTTCATGATCATTGTGATTGTATTTTAATCAATAATTTTATGCTACATGATGACCATAATTTAGCCATTATAATATATTCAATTAAATGACAATATAGATTGGCTTGATTCTTTGTCAGTGAATCATACAATTGAATCATATATTCTTATCACTGTACATTTTTGAAGCTACACGAATTTTAGAGACAAATGCCTGCTTGAAAAGGTTATGACAAACCCCCACAACATCTGCAATGAGTATAGCCATTTAGGAGTTAGATAATATTTAAAGACTCCTGGGAAATAATGTACTCTATAACAAACAAAATCAGAACATGTAGAGATTTATGGAGCCCAAAACCCACACATTTAAATCTCTTAACCAAAGGAGAAAAAGTTTTAAGTATTAGTTTTACTGAAAGATTTGAAACACAGTATAATCGTCCTAATTGGAATGGTCTGATAGAAATAGAAATGTGCCAATTCAAAAATAATAATGCTAATTGGTGACTCAGAAAACACATAGTTCTTCAATCATCTCACTTTTATTACCTAATTTTATTTGGGAGAAAATGCATTTTAAATTTTCAACATTTTATAAACTATAGCAAGAAGTAGAACAAAAAAGGAAGATGTCCACCCTCAGAGAAAGTAACTGAAACCAAGAGTAGCTGGCTGAGCAGAGAAGTAAGACTTTCTAATTAGCCTTCTGATGCATCTACAATCATCCTTTTTTATAGTTCAGGCGGCAGGATCTAGCCTCCACTGCTGTCAGGGTTTACGTGTAATCTTCAGGCATCATTGAACATAAATCTCAGTGAAAATCATGGTGATAGTTAAGAAATGAGCCCTTTCTTCAATTCTGAGCAACATACTGGAAAAACATCATATGACTTTGAAAAGAAGAGATTTTTTTTTCTCTGCTAGATGGAGAGTAGTTTTTTCTTTCTTTCATCTTACCAAACTGACAACGATATGAAATTTTTTAACTTAAAAGATTTCACTTTCATTTTTAGCCAGCTTACTTGATCTGGGGGTTAAGAATAGCTTCCTCTAATGGTGTCAATCTGGAAAAAGAGAAAGACTTGCTCAGAGGAAGTCACTAGTGAGTTGCTGTCTGGGCAAAGTGTAATGTAAAGAGAGTGGGATCCTCCAGAACCCTCCTCCTCTGTCTCCTGCTCCTTCCACCATGTCCAGCTGCTTTTTCCTCAAACTATGACTTGAGACTGAGAGAAAAAAATAAGTGGACGTGGCAGAAGCATGTGACAAAAGCTCTGTGGGAAAGTACCTTTACTACAACACTGACTCTGTAGCTCACGGCTAATTAATCCCACAATAGAATGTGAGTTGGCTAGTTGTATTTTGAATGTCCTCATGTGGCCTCTCTTGACGGGACTTGCCACCGAGGGTTTTAAGCCTTCACCCTATTTAATATTCATGTCTAAAGCAGCAAGGTGCCTTGGGATATTAAGAATTTTTTAAAAATTGGTCCTTTAGGTTTAGATTATAATGGAAAATTCAACAGCTGTAGCTGCTGGAGACAAAAGGTGAACAATTCACATTCTGAAAGTAAACCATCAACTATATGCGGAATAGGAAAAGCCAGAATCATTGGACAGTGAAGTGACTGTCTTTGCAATTGAGTGGTTTAGTAAATTGTACCCATGAGAAGTTAATATCCCACATGATATGATTCCTACGAGCAAAGTTCTTTACGGTAGGAGCAATATTTCAATGAAAGATTTACTTTGGATGGAGGGAGTGAAATCGGATTTCAAAAATATATTGTTAACATTTGTGATACTCTTTTTAATGAAGCACCAATTCCTATGTATACCTTGTGGTCCATTAGTCAGTCAGGCCTTTGACGTGTATTGTGACTTGAACCATACTGAATCCATGGGAAGCAGATTCAAAGTTTGCTAGGAATTTTCCTCCCTGAGGTTCCACGTTGCTGCCAGTGCTGCTCTCATCTCCTGGGCTGTGCGTACAGCAGGGGACAGGTACGACTGGAGACAGATGTACTGCAGCAACCCTTGAGTTAATATTGATGATGTGCCCCATGGCTGTTCTTCAACAGGGTGCACATTTTAGAAAAACTCCCAAGTGATGCTGAGGGGTACCTTTGGCTAAAAATCGCCATAATGAGAAGTTCGAATAAGAGTGTGGATGCTTCCCTACTCTTTAGGGAAAATAAATTTGGAAAATATTTTCTTTTGACTTCTTTTTTAGCACTTTTTGTCTTTTTTTTAAAACCATACCCTGTGTTTTAATCTCCAGATTTCTTCTCCTTTGTAATACATGCTTATCTACTCCCATGGACTTTTGTATGATGTACCAGATTATCATATTTGATTCACATAATAGGCCAAATATCATTCCCTTATAAATTTTACTTATTAGAGAAATGGGAGAGAGAAGGGTAAAAACAAGTAAGATTTAAGGCATACTGATAGTTAATGGTGTTTGTTGAGGTGGTTATTTTTTTTTTTAATTCCATGATTTTTCTACTATAGAGCACTGCTTGGGTTTATTGTTGCCTATAATTAAATAGGATTCATTCTGCCTCTTAAAAGGAATACCAGCTCCCAGCAGAGTTTATTTAGTGGGGGGAATAATCATCTTATGATGACTCAATCCTGAGCACAAAGGCAGCTGTCTATACATTATGAAATCCAAACGTATCTTTTCTTTACCTTGTTATATTGGAAATTTTACAAAAGTTTCCTTATATTCAGATAGACGATAATAATGGATAAAATGACTCATATTCCTTTGGATTTAGAATGTGTATTTCCAAGAATCCACTGTTAAACTAAAAGTTCCTCTGGGAAGTATAATATATAAATTCCATATTAGGTATTAAAACTTACAGCTGGACTAATTTTCTCATAATTTTTCATCACTTTGGCAAGTTGAAGAGAAAATATTCAACAAATAGGGAAATCTGGACTTTAAAATTTTAATACGCAAGCTGGTATAAGACATGTCCAGAAACTGGAATGGTCCCAACACTTGCACAGCATTGGAGAAACACAGAAACACAGGGCCATGTTGGCTCTGGACATCTGAAAGAAGAAAGGGTTGAGTACCAAAAGTAGGAGAGGAGAATGGGCAGGCAAAAGGGTATTAATACAAACATTGATGACTTCATCTAATTTAGACAGACTAACAAGGCACCTAAGCTCAGGCCAAATAGATATCTGATGCAAAGAACCTTAGACCTGGAAGAGACATAGCGTTCTTTTTCTAATTTGAACTCTGTGAATGAGAAAACTGAATCTCAGTGATATTAAGTGAAGCATAAGAGAACATCTTTCATACATGGTTAATGTTTTAGTGTACATTTTTTTGTTCAGCTCTTTGCATAGTACCCACAACCCACTAGTTCTTGCTAAATATAGATGTTGATTGGTTGCTCAGCTGTCAGTCATTTATACTTTTATTTGAATGAGTTTTTCGGTGTTTTAATTTTTCCAGAGTCCTTCCTTGATAAGTAGTATGCCTGAATATGATTTCAAACCATTTTTGCTGTGGTTAAAACATTTTGGGTTTCAACAGATCTTGAAGCTCTTATTTTGGAAAATGGATAGATAATTGACACTATATATCAGATATAACATCCAGGCAATTTCTTTTCTCTGTGTTGGTATCAAACACATGAGAATCTGAATTCATATCAGTATGTAGATATTTAATGTAATAGTGGGCATCACTGAGAAGTGATCTTCCAAAGGGGTACATGGAGTTATTTCAATTTGCTGTTGGTGGACATTTTGGTAAGGTATATTTTTATTTCTGGGTTAAGTTGCGCATGTTGGATGGTAGAAGGAAAGGGGTTTCTAATATCCTAGTGATCGTCCATGAAGAATAACTGCTAATGTTCTTTGTGTTCTTATTATAAACATTGTCATTTTTATCCCATGAAAATTAACTAGGATTTTAGATGACTCAATCTTCATGGTAAACTCTAGGCATTCAACTAACAATATGTGTTTTTATTTGAATTATGAACACAAAACTCGAGAGTTTTGCCTTCTATTTAACTATGCATTGAAAGTGGTTAGCCTTAAAAAATTGAAATAAGCAATTTTAAGAGAAGGTCTTTATATTTTTTCATGAACTCATTCAATTTTTTTTTACATTTCCCTCTTTTTTCCTTATGAAAAAATTATGATTTCCAAAGCTCTAGAACAATTTTTCAAAATCTTTCTTATTTCATTAAAACTATGTAGTTATAGTTATAATATCTATTTAAACTACTTTTAAAAACTTCTTTTTACAAACATTTCTCTTCCATTAAACACACTAAGAGTGCATATAAAAATGCTTCTAATCAAGGTGCTGGTGCCCTTAGTGTGGTCCATGTCCTTGTTTTAGATTGACATAACACAATCTGATCTCTTTCATGAGTAGATCCTGTTTGGGAAACAGTTCTCCAGGGTTTCACATATTTCCACATGATTTGTGAGCAGAGTCACCAACAGCCTTTGTTCTGGAATATCTTTTCAAGAATGTCTGTGTAATGAACAACCTTGGACGAATACAGACAATGTCTGTCATAGCAAAAGGTATGCTATTTGTTTACTGTTCATATAATAAAGCTAATGCCGTCCTTTGGGAAAAGGTCAGGCATGTTTGCTTCCTTGCAGACTGCTATAAAAGGTTGTGATTCCCTAGATTCCTCAGCTGTAACACAAACCCTCTGCATGTGTGACATCCACTTGGATGCCCCATTTCACCCCTGTGAGATTTGGGAGGCAAGGGAAGCTAATAGACACATGCTGGTGCCCGTGCTGCTTGTTGTGCCTTGAGTAATAACATCTTTCTTCTGTGGTTCAGGGGTCGGTGTCTTCTGCCAGCAACTATGAAAATGTATCAGCCTAACTTATTAACTTGCAGGTAGAGTAAAATCTTAGACCCTTCACAGTCCTTGACAGTACTTACATTTTTCTATTCTATAGCGATAGTAAGAAATATGGTAAGTCACTGCTATATGTGCTAAAATTTTACATAGATAAATATATGTTAAGTATTTTAAAAAATAGTTATTCATGTATTTGGAGATCTGAACAAGGGCCATGGGAGAACCACCTGCCAGCTTGCAGGGCTGCCCGTCTCCCCTCCAGAGGCACTGAGTCCACCTGACTCAAGGGGGGACATGTGACAGGGTATGGCTCGTCTGGTCCCTGCCCCCTGTCAACAGTGATTGGTCCAGGAATACATACAAACCTTGAGTACCTTCTCAGATTTTCCTAACTATTCCTTCCTTCTCTTGGTTAGCATCATACCCAGGCTAGGTTGCATTTCCATGCCAAGGGTGTAACATCTAGCTTTCCAAGCATCTGCTGAAAAGCATGATGGTGAAACCTTCAAGTTAGATTGAGTCAGTTTCCCTTGCTTCAGCCATTTCTTCTGCCTTGTTCTCTCTGTCTTCTCCCAACATCCCAGTTATGTGAATATTACACGATTTGATATTGTGCCACAGTTTTTGAAGGTATGTTCTTTTGTTTTTATTTTCACTGTTTTTCTGTTTGCCTTTCAGTTTAGATAATTTCCATGGATCTACCTTAAAGCTCATTCATTCTTTCCTCATCTGTGCTGAGTCTCTGTTGGGCCCACCTAAGGCATTCTTCATTTTCGCTTCATATTTTTAATTGCTGGCATTTACTTCTGACTCTTACAGCTTCCATCTCTTTATTGATATTGCCTATCTAGCCTTGCTACTTTTTCTGGTTAAATTAATTAAATGAGGAGGCTTTTCTAAATAAGGCAAACATAGCCAATCAAATAATTCCCTTGCTTTGCTTCCATCTTTTGTCTATGAAAGTCTCCCCCTTCTGGTTGGTGGAGAGCTCCTAGCCACTCTCGGTTTAGAGATGTCCAATCAGAGTTGATTTTTGCTCATATAAACTCTTAAAATTTTTATGTGCCTCAGTTTATCTTTAAATATTCCTTTAGTGCTTTTAACATATGATTCATAATAATTTTAAATTCCCTGTCTGATTATTCTACCATCTGTATTGTATTCGAATATGGTCCTGATTACTTTGTCTCTTCAGCTTGTGTTTTTTCTTTCCTTTTGGCATATTGTATAATTTCTTGAAGAAAGCAAAACACAGTGCATAGGGTAGTAGAAATTGAGGCAATCAGGTGTTTAGTGTGAAGATATATGTTGTAACTATGAGCATCAGAGGCTTCAAATTCTTGCCATCACTTTGTCACCTTATTTTCGTGTCCCTCCTTGGTTTTGGTGCTTCCTTTTCTGCTGATCCTCAGAAAACTTCTGCCCTTCAGAGTTCTGCTAGCTGTGTTCAACTGTTACTGCTACTGAAATCTTAGCTTGGTGGTAGGATGTAGGGCAAGGCGGATATTTTCTAATCTTTTAACATAAGCCTCAGTCTTTGGACTGCACTAAGGATCTGCATCTCAGGGTTGTGCCTTCTCCCCAGCGACCCCAACCCCATCCTCAGCTGTACCAGGTAGTTTCCAGTGTTCTCAGTCTACAACTTTAAAACCCTCTCCCTAGTTGATTGTCAAAAAATGCTTTATCTGCATTTTTTATTGCGCTATAATGTCATTTCTCCCTTCAAGATCTCTCTTTGTTATAAAACATTCTAGTGATCTTTCTTCTAAACTTGAAAATCCTTTAAAGGAGGGATACTTCAGTGCTGTTATTGTTAAAGATGATTTCACAAGAGAAACACCAAAGTCTCATCCTGTTAGCTGCAATTTTAAAAATCCACGTTTTAAATAGGTATCTACGTGCATCCTACACCTTTTTAAACTGAAGCAATTCTTTGCTATTAATAAATTAATTCTTAGGGCAATTTAGTCTCATCTGCATTGCCAAATTCATTGTTGGGAGCCTAAGAGGAAGCATCTGATATGATGTAACCCCAGATTTTCGGTTGTTTGGAATTTCTCATTCTTTTTTTACATTTTAATTAACTGAGCATACTATATATTGTTTTTGTGAACTCATACATGTTCACTGTTGGAAATTTAATTTAGACTTATCACACCTTTTATAGGGTAGGTAAAGACTGATATAAGTACATTTATATAAACAGAATTATTGGTTAAAATTATACTGTTAAAATTATACGGCACCTTGGATACTCTATTCCTACGCTTTCAGAACAATTGTGGCTGAAGTTAAACTAATTTGGGAGACAATGATTGTGTGATTTTGTGTGTATGTATGTGCATGTGTGTGTGTAAACAAAACAAATGAATAAAACCACTGGTTTATTGAGTTACAAATTCAGTTATCAAAAACCAGCTGCTCAGATTGGTCCAGCTCCAATTCCTTTGATGAGGACAATCTTGAGAGATTTACATCAGCGTCATGGAATTTGAATCTATTTTGATGCTCCCTTGACTTTGATATGGCTGCAATACTTGTATCATTGGTTTCCACTATGACAGACCATTTCCTCCATACAGGTACATTTTGGAATGTTTAAATTATTTTATTAAAATTCTTAAGACAGGCCTGCATGATTAGGATTCTGTAAATTTTGCTTTTGTGAAAATGTGATTTTAAAAACACAAAAAAATTCCTCCTGCTAAATCATGGATGAAACTGATTCTCTCGAAGTGTTGGCCATATGAAGCTTACCACAGAAACGTGTGTACAATTTGCAGAAACTTAGGTCTAGAGGATCTTTTAGAGGTTTATTGCCAGAAATCTAGGAAGATTCAGATGAGGAGCAGAACTAAAGCTTTCCAAAATCCCTAGACCTTGATAAGATTTGTCAAATAATCAAATCCAATCGTAGTAAAGAAACTTATTCCTAAAGATTATTGCAAGAGGAAGGACAGGGACAATTGCAATTGGGAGGACCTGTGACCCTAGGGTTTGCAAGTATCTGAGAATTCAGCAAAAACTATGTTCTATCAGGAGGGAGAAACAAGGCTGGAAAGAACTGGATGTGGGGAAGTGGGATGAAAGAGAGGCATGGTCTGAGAGTAGATCAGAGAATGTTTTTCCATGGGGCCAGCCTGTTCTCAGGAGTGGAGCCAGGTGAGCGTGGGCCAGAATTCAGAGCCCTGAGAGATGCAGAAACGCTTAACCAAATTTTGGTTAACGAGCATTTTGTCCTGATGGATCTGTGGGAACAAGCAGTTCATCTAATCATTTACGAGGCAAAACCCCTGGAATTTGGAGGGTCTGTGTCTGGCCTTGTTACAGGTAGATGAGGCAGAGGCAGGGGCACATCAGCGCGTCTTACGAAAGTCACATGGGGAAGGTGTTCTCAGAACACGAGGGTGAGGCGATTTCTTAACCATCACTATTTTCTTGGAGTGCAGGGCTTGAGTATATTTCAACACTGTCAGATTAGAGGTTGCTTTCTTTAGCTAGCTCGAAGACTTGGACTCTGCAGCACTTGTGCTTGTATCTCCTGGGCCTCTTGGGCCTTTAGAACCTGGAGTGTCGTGTACCTGGCCCAGGATTACATCTGGGCTGAAGGGAATAGAGCTGGAGCTGCCAGACAGGTGAAAGGTGAGCCCTGTTCACTGGCCTGACTGCCGTGTGGCAAACGCGTGGAACTTGTTCGGTACTTTTCTGCCTGGGGAAGGACCGCTTTCTCTTCAAGACTGTCCTCTGACCCTTTGGGGTTTGATATGTTTGGACATGGGGAGCGAAGGCTTTCTTCTACTTTGTTGAGAATTGAATGTTCAGTTTGAATAGTTTTCTATTTTTTTAACTGACTTTTAAATCCTTCTATAATTCTAATTAAGCTCATCTTCATCTCGGGAGCTTGGCTAGCTCTAAGGCAAGAAATAAAGGAAGCTTGCTCGCCAGGCCAGGCTTCCTAAGCTCTCACATCTCTACTTGAATTGATTTGCATTATAATGCACATGGGCAGGAAGATAGGTAAATTGAATGTGTGATTAACTGAGCAAAGAATAAAGCCCATATAGAGTTAACATTATTGCTAGGCTACTTGCAGGCCATTTCTGAAGGGTGGAAACAGGCACTCTCTAAGAATGAATGTATGAAATATGATGATTATCTTACTGAATATAAAACATTTATTACATCATCCAGTTCCTTTTTATTTAACATGAAATGTGTTAAACAATTTCTAAGATGAGAGCTAATCATGCTATGTGGAGGTAGCCCAGTGCTGGCAAAACGGGAAGCCTACTGGATCTGGAAATGATCCTTTTAGTGCTAACAGGGAAATACGGTAAAACAATACAACTCAATCTGGGATGCTAGGTTTTTTTTTACATAGTTTGGCAAAAACTGAATTAATGTTTTTTAAAAATATATATATTTGGTAAAAATATGTATCCTATCTTTAGCTGGATTTGGGGGAGTGTTAGTAAAGCCACAAACATCTATCATTCAGAAAAAATGAATCCTAGATAACTTTAAGAAGTAGCTTTGTGAAGATATGTTTTAAAACATCCGCCTGCACATAGGCAAGAATTTTTTCTTGGCATATGACAGTCTTGTTGCATGACCTAATAGTACCCAGAGTAAACATCTTTTTGACATTCAGCATGAATTTGGGTTTTCTCATTCCTGACATTTTCTACAATGCTTTGATAATTTAAATATCACCTTTAGACTTTCACAATACAATTTCTCAGATAAAGTTTGTGTTAATCATAACAATACATATATAAACACTTTTATTTCATCGTCTCTTTCTATGGAAGGGTGTCCATGGGCAGATTTTGCATAATCAAGTTAATAGTATTCGTGTATCTGCATGATACTTCTGGTTTATTCTCAGTCTTGGTTCTTTCCACTTTATTAAAACCAATCATAATAAGAAAATGTTTATTTCATAGGGAAAAAATCCTATTTGTCATTATTAGCATACCATATAGTGTGAGATTAAACAGTGTTTTATAATTGAATTGTGTACAATAAAAATGTGCTAGGAATAATTCTTCTCTGTGGTAAGAATGAAATCATATCTCTAAAAATACCTTGTATTTTTTAAGAAATAAAAGGTTTATCTTAAGTCATCTCTGAATATCAATGTTGCTGATGTTATACATCCTGAAGACAACATGAGTGTAAGTAAGTTATGGTAGAAAATGTTTTTCCTTGTCAATGAATTTCCACACTTCTGGAGGATATGATCTTTTTAAATGAAAAGACATAAGAATGTTCAATTCTGATACCTAATTTAGCTATGACTTAAGGGACATACAATTAATGCATGGAATTTAAAGCATTAAGATTGATATTACTACTTCTCTTTTGCAAAAGTAGTTGTTAATTACTTGCTAGAGATCTCAGAATATTAACGTCAGCATGTGGCTATCTCATTTGCTTACTTTAAAATGTGCGATTTTAATTGAACTGCAATTTTACATTTTTAAACACATGGTCCTAGCTATCCAGGATAGAAACAAAGTTTCAGCCAATCAAAATACAGCATACATAAATGGTCCAGGTAGCAAGGCCCTAAGTGATTTTTTTCTTTTATTTGTTTGTTTTGTTTTGCTCAGTTTAGAACCTCAATGTCCTCCTGATTTTTTGACTTTTAAAACAGTATTAACTTTGGTCATCCATTTAAATTACAAAGCTGGTAAGTGTATTCACCTTGTCAAAGAAAATTATCCAAAACTTCTGTTTCCTTAATGTCATGCAAGAGAATTATCTAACAGGGCTGTCCTTGTCTGAGGGTCACCTGATTGCCTCTGGGAAAGAAACTTTGTTTTACTTAGAATTCACACTTGGCTAGAGCCTAGGCATTTTACAACTCTGAAAAGTTAGAAGTTAACCTTTGGAAAACTAATGTTTGATAATACTCTTTCTATCCAGTAGAAAATTTAACTCAGGAGGTTCCATAGTCATTGAACCACAGGGTTAATCGATTTTGTAATTTCCTAATCTTATTTCACTATTCTTGTTTCAATGGCTGTACACAAGCCCAGTTCCTCTCATTTTTTTGAACTAGTTTTGCCATCCTGCTGATTTCCTATTAATAAGTTGAATAAAATGCTGACACGTGCTCACTGCTTATTGGTGGGAATTAGGTTTCTTTTAATATTTTAAGAATTATGATTTAATAACCTAATGGCTTTTAAAAATAAATAGAAATATAAGCAGAGAAAGAAGCTGAAGGAGAAGAGGGAGTGAAGGAATTAGGCGTATATCTCAGAGATTATTCTGGATGGGGCATTCATTCCAGTTGTTCTGATAAAATATTACAAATGTTTAAAATCTTTTAATCAATAAACTGAAATTGTGCTGTCTAAGCATGATTGCTTTTTTAAGGTATAATCCAGAATTGGAGCACATAATTAGACAGAGAATAGACTTGAGTTAAATCAAGTAATATTTGATATTAAAACTTTGTGGGAAAGAGGCTTTTTATTCCTTATTCAATCCAACTATTACTATATTGGACAGGTTCACCTGAACCCTTTCCTGTCATAAACTTCAGTGAGTTTTATCTGTGTACATATGTTTGTACATGCACATATACTTTATTATTACATTTAAGATGTTGATTGCCCACATAAAGTCTTTATCGATGAGAAGAAAAGTTTTTAAGTGATGTTTAAAATTGCATTGCTCATCCAATCAAAAGAAAAAAAAAAGGCACCAAATGTTGGAGCTTAAGATAGGAATGCTTTGATATTAAGCCTAGAGAACTCTGGTTAAATTCTTTTTACACTAGGTATGAATGATACCATACCTCCCTGAAATTAGTAGTGAAAAAAAAAAAGACAAACAGACACACACACACACACACACACACACACACACATTTCCTCATTGAGGATCTCTTACACAAAAAAAGGTCTGCATATAAAAGACAGTCCAGAGACATCTTTGAAGGTTCTCTTTCAAAGCAGCTTCACTTTCTCGTGTGTCTGGGGATTTCTGTTATTAATTGAAGTTAATTTTCTAGGATATCAGTTTGCCATGCACGTGGGAAAGATTGATAGCCTCTTCGATTCTCAAGAGTGTTGAAAATGACACTGTTCCATCACCGGGTGCCTTCACTTTTATCATCACAAATCAAATTATAAACATCGGGGCAACCTTGCTGGAATCTGGCTTCGGGAGATTTCCATAAGATTAATTAGGCGGCCAAAGCAAAGATGGTAAAATAGAAAAAGGGAGGGGGTGGGGGGGAGGGAGAGTGGAACCATTCATTCCTCACAGAATGGAAAGTCAATTCAACAATGGGTAATTAGCGTGGGCCACAGATTCTCAAAGGCACTGAGGACACTGGACTCTTTCTCGCACTCTGATGTTTAGTGCCGTATTGTGGACCCCTCATTTAATTAGTGCACTTTGATACCCACAGGAGTTTGAGGCTCTAGGGCATGCTAAACACAGACTGACACCAGCAAGCTTCTGCCTCCTTCCACTCTAATTAGAGACACAATGAGCTGCAAAGACAATGTTTTACTCCAAGATTTCTTCTGCAGATACCTCTGGCAGGAAACAATCGTTTATTTTGTGTCTATATTGGTATTCAGATTAAATTGTTAGCATGCAAAAGATGAGCTAAGGGCACATATCTATTAAAATGCTTAGTGGGGTTCAAAAATTAGGGAGGCAATTTGTGCAAAAAAAAGTATTTTCCTTTTGGGAAACTATTTATTTTCTACTGGTCTAATTAGAAATAAACTTTAAACCGAAATGCAGGTTGCATTCTAAAGTAAATATCAGTTCTTTCTTAAAATAGCTATAAGTTCTATGCCTTAAACAAATGGTTCTAAAATTATCTAAAAGGGAGAGGGAGAAAAAGAGGGGAAACCCTTCTCCTCCTCTGAATTTCACTGCATTGAAATAACTAGCCAGCACTGGGGAGGATGACAGAGGTCATTTTTACAGGAAGATTGCTAATCTGTCTGGAGCTCTTTAAAGAAAACCGTGAAACATTTCAGAGTGCGAAGTTAAAAAAAATTATACCGTTAGTTTTGATGGACAGTTCTATGCTGATTGGAAGAATATAAATGTCCCAAGGGAGATTGCATATTGAAAATTAACCTCTCAGCATCCACAAAATACTAGTATGTGTTGCTTTAAATATACACTGTAAATTTAGTGCCCCTAAAATTTAAACACAGGACAAATATTTCTCTATGGTATTGTTGGCTCTGTATTTCTATAACACACAACCAGTTTGCAAAATAACCTGTCTCAAAGCATCGTCAACTGAAAGGAATCAGTGCTATTATTTCTTTATGTACCTATATGTCCACCCAGCTACTTACCTGCCTACCAATCTATATCTAACTTTTGGCCAAATTAAGCCAAAAAGTCTTTGTTTTGAAAAAACCGAAAACCCATTTTGAGATTACGTCTCCACCAAACGAATATGTCCTAACTAACTTTTGGTGCCTTTGACACTGAAAATCCTCCCCCCACCACGCCCTTTATTACTCATTATGCAATAGATCAGAAAGGAAGGACATTGTTTTCATAGGAAAGTGGCTTGTTCTGTTGCTCACAGTCGCTCTGATACTTTCCATAGACATATTTTTCCAGCCCTATTCTGAATTTACAGCTACGTAAGGATCTGTGCAAGAGTTGTTAAAGCGGTGTCATCTCCAATGCCAAGCCCAGTAGATTGTGAGGATCTCCTGGGAAGACAGTTTTAAGAAAGATTGTGTACCAAGAATGCCATGATTATTTAGCAATGCCTTTTGCTGGCTTGGCTTGGGATGAGGTGAGTCAGAGAACATGAGAATGGTAAGATAAGTTCCATGATTTTGTCAACTCCACCCTTGACTGAAGCGTTCGATGTTTAGACCTAATTTGCACGCTGCCAGTTCTGGCCACTCTTTTACAGTTTATAGAATTGGTGCCCAAATCTAGAAATCTAGTGGAACCTGCCCTATTTGCCTCTGGATAAACTTATAGCATTTCAGATTCCATTTCTTAAAACTATAATCTTCTTTGGGCATTTTGGCAGTTATGGTCTATCATCAATTTACTTTATACTGACCTTGCCTGTGAATACTGGACATGTCCCACATCTTACTTGAATCTCAAAGTCAGACATCTAGGTCAACAAACTTTGATAATGGTCTCAATGCATTTATTGATGAACTTTTCATCTGAAAATGCCCCATTATATCTGAGCAGTTCAAGAAGTTGTGGGTTAGTCATTAATAAGCCATAGTCCTGATCTGCATTTCTTGTGATTTTTGTTGGTGTTCAGAAAAATAACAAAAGAATGTGCTGCTCAAGTGTCTAGAAAAGACTATACCCATGAAAGGAATATTAAAAATTCACAATTAAGCCTAAATTAAAGAAATTCTCCTTTCTTGTCTGTTTTAACCAAGTAGATATCTTCTGAGCACTCGATGACTACGCCCTATATTAAGAATTGCATATTTTAGACCAGGGAGCGATGTATCTGTACCTTTTGGGAGAGAGTTAGCGATAACATGTACTATATAATTTTTGGTAATAATACTTTAGTTAGCACCACTTGAAAGTAGAATCCCGTCTCCCAAAGGTAACCTATTCCCCATCTAAGTCACCGAAGTAACTGCTGAATAATTAGCTAGCAACCACGTATTAATGTTTCAAATCATCCATCATTTGAAATCCTGTATTCAGCCTCAGCGCACTTTCCTAAAAAAAAAAAAAAATTCATGCTTGCAGCTAAGAAAGCAGAGCGTTCTTTTCAGATATAATAGAAGACAGTGTGCTTAAGGAGAAACAACCAATCCCATTATGAATAGTTTACAAATGGTTAATATGCCTTCATATTTTCTGCATGTCCTGCTGAAAATCACCTCATCTATTATTAAGACATGCACTAGATTATAGGTGCTTATGGGAACTATTTAATTTATTTTTTAAAAACGATAAACTAAGGAGGAATTCCTTTAAATATGTGACATCCATAGAAAAGTTTAACTTTGTTGGTCACAAAGATGGGTAGTTCTCAAGTCACCTATTTGCAGAGTAGAATTACATTACACAGGTTTGTATTTAGACATCCCTGAAGCTAGACGAATGTTAAATGCCATGTAGCATTTCGTTAAATGTGACAGCATGGAGTACCATGCTATGACATTATTTTAGATTACAGGCTATGCCAAAAGCCATTTAACAGCGCTATCAGAAAGGAATGAAGGGACCCCAGTGAAAGGTTTCCCTGCTCATCACACCTGCTTTTTAAAGTTCCCCTATTTCCATTAGCCTATTTTCTTCCTATTCTTCTCTATCTTCCCTTTTCTTTTAGAAATTCATTTCATTCCCTCCTGTATTCAATGATGCTCCTTGCTTCAGGGGCCCTTTATAGTAATTTATTCCGTATGCTTATTATCCTTTGTGTAAAAGAGTTTTGCCTTCTTTTTTTCCTTGCTCCCAACTTTCTAATTTTCAGATCATATCTACTCACTTCTCTGGTCTTGAAGCATAAAGACTTTGCTTGGATCAATTTTATCAATCCACTTTATAATTTTTAAAACTTCAATTGGGTTACACGAAGTCTTTTCTTTTCCACTGAGAATTTGCTCAACTTTCCCTGTCTTTTCACATAACTTAATCGTTGATATCTGGTATCATTCATATAATTGCTCCACACTGTTCCCCTGAAGAGCAATTAAACCTTGCAAAGATTTGGTGACCTGCACTGTTTAAATTATATAAGGCAAGGTCTAGAAAAGTTCTATCAATAGCAACACTATAATACCTTCAATTGATAAAAGAACTGACTGCTTCAATTTATATATAGCATTACTAAAAAAAAAGTATTACATACTTCAATAAACATTCATAATCTATCATTTGATAATGAGAGTTTGTGCTTGCGTGTGTGTGTGTGTTAATAATACAGTTAACACAAGTAAAGACAAAACACATCAATGCCCAGATTTCTGTTAGGTTCATGCCCACACCATTTGTAGGGTTGGTTTAAAAAAATCACATTAAGTCATATTCCAGGAGGCTTATTCAGGCTTCCCCCATTTGATAGTATTGATCCATTTTATGTAAATAGATATTTCTTTTTCCACAAAACCTCCCACCTATACTTATGAATCTCTATTTCTATTTCCAAATGGTAAAAAAGTGGGTATTTATATACAAGCCAGCCAAGTAAACAAGAAATAGGCCCCCAAGGCTAGAATTTAGATAAGGCATTCCTAAGGTGTTTTTTTTTTAATCATTTACTACTTACACATTTAATTGAATACTGGTTTTGACTTATAATAAATATTAAAATAAAGTTTTTAGTGTATTAGGCATGGAAGCTTTAAAAACATCTTTGTTAATGGTGGTTTCTTTCTCAAGAAGAAGAATAGTGCTTATTTTTTAAAGCCTTGCTATGACCTTTACTTAGTATGAATTAGGTGACTTGGGAAAAACTCTGATAACTACATTTACTTAAAAATTGTTCAAATGAAGTTAAATTATAAAATGATTATTTTTAAAGACAATGAAAAAAGCCTTTTAGAGGATTCTCTATACCCAGATGTCTACAAATTGCTTGTATGGAATACCCAGTTTTAAAGCTCTGAATGAATATGGATGGAGGGCAGCGTGCAAACTGCCCAGATCCTCATATTATCTTAATGACTCAGAGCAGCAATTCTCGACCGCCTCACTGTCCTCTACTTTCTGAAATACCACTTTGATGTTCACGGGTACTCCATATACAGACAAGGGCCCCTGCATAAGGAATTTCAGCATAGACATTCTTTTGACTAATATCCATCACTGAAATGACTTTATTTTTTACTTAAGAACAAAATGATGGGTAGTTTAGGCAATAGGGTCAAAGGAACACCATTATTTTTCTCAGACCAGTGGTTCTCAGCTCATGTTGCACATTGATATCACCTGGGAAGCTTTAAAACATGCCAATCTCCAAGTCTAACCCCAGGCCAATTAAATCAGTCGTTAGGGGTGGGCTTTGGAATTGGTGCTTTTAAACCTGAGTGATACGAATGGGTGATCAGAGTTGAAAAGCATTTATTTAAACCAATAGTCCTCACTTGGGTGGGGGTGCATAGTGTAATCACTAGGAGATATCTTCTATAATGCACAGAATGTGGGGTGGGGGCCCGGGACAGTATTTTCAAGTTCCTCCAGCTTGTATTGCCATTCATGTTTATCTGAAGTAGAATTTAAATCATGTATCAATGTGTATTTTTGAGAATTCACCATATGATTCTGATTTGCCCTTCATTCACATTTGAGAATCACATACTTGGATTATTTGTCCTATATGTATTAATAGAGTCAAAGCAGCAAATTAATTGGTTCTAAGAGCTGCAGTTATATCCTGCAGACTAATCCTGAACTCAGTGTTTCTGGAATATGCCAGAGGGTACCAAAAATTTTTATTCAGAACTGGGAGATGTGCTACACTTCTATGTTTCTCAAGGTGTTTTTTTTAAAACAAAATATTGTGGTGGTATAATAGTTGTCTTCCCCCTAAAAAATACATGTTTGTTGGGGGCAGTTCTTTGATCTAATAAGATTAGGAGATGTTGTTTCAAGCCGTGCTAAATAGATTACCTTAATGCATAATTAATGAGAGCCCTGAATGTGTGGATAAGCACTGGGAATCTTCTAGAGCCGTGTTCCTCAAACTTAATGTACATACCAACCTGTCTGGTGGCACAATGGGAGAATACTTGTTAGGAATCTTGCCACTGCTAATAATTAGTCAAAACAGAGAAGCAGGGGACGTGAAAGGAACTAACATTTCTTGATTGACTATCATGAAATAATTTAATGTGGTTAACACGTCTATAAGGTAGGTGGTATTTTCCTATTTTACAAATGACGAATCTGAGGTTGAAAATAATGAAGTAAGTTGCTCAAACTGATAGAATTATTAAACTCAAGCTGTAATTCTAAATTCAGGTTCATCTTATTTATAAACCTGTGCTCTTTTCACCACATCTTATCTGTCCTCTTTTTTCTTTTTAAATAAGGTATAGTTTTCATACAGTAAAATGCATAAATCTTAAGTGTATAGCTTAGAAAGTTTTAATGTATGTTTATATTCAAGTAACCATCACTCAGAGCAAACTGGAATATTTCCGTTCCCCAGAAACTCCTTCATACTCCTTCCCAGAGGAAGCTCTATCCTGACTTCTATCACCATTGGTGAGTCTTTGCCTATTTTCGGACTTCAAACAAATGGAAATATATATTATGTACTCATTTATGTCTTTCACTAAATACAATTGTTTTGAGATTCACCCATATTGTTGGGCATATATGTGGTTCATTAATTGATTCTCCCGTTGGGAGACATTTACATTGTTGCCAGTGTTTTGCCTATGATGACTAGAGTCTCTATGAATATTCTTGTACAATTTTTTTGTGGACGTAAGCATTCATTCCTTTGGGAGATATACATAGCAATGGAGTTTCTGTATCATAGGGTAGGCGTATATCGAACTTTATTAAAACCTCTCCAGCACCAAAAGTAGTGGTGCAATGAATGACAGCTCTGGTTATTCTGTTATTTACCTCCTTTTATTTCTTAACTGTCTTTTTATTTATTTCTTCCTAGGTAAGCAAAATCAAGAAAAAGGAAAGTGTAACCCTTCTAAAAGACTATCTTCAAATAGTGTGCAAAATTAATGGAAAAAAAATTCCCTTGACAACTGGATGTATGCCTGCCCTACCCAATTTTAACAGGGTGATTTTTCAAATCAAAGAAACAAACACACAGTGAAATGATCATCATAGAACCCAGAATAGTGGCTAAACACAACTATTGATAAGGAAAAGATAAAAAGGAATATGAACAGGTAAGATGCCTTAGAAAGGAAAGAAGGAATAAGCATGGGAAAAGCAGGAGGCATCAAAGGTAAATACGAATGTGCGTAGAACAATAAAGGCATATTGAGGTGACTGGGTTCCAGAAAAGACGGATGCCCAGAAAGTCTTGGTTGGCTGGGCAGACACTGAATAAAGGGAGAGTGGCAGGCAGGAAGCAGTTAGGAATCGCCTTCCTCTAAATGGGTTCTGTTTAAAAATCAGCATGGAATGACACTTTTACACGAGTATCTCCTATGAAAAATCATACTCCCCACCCTCCTCCACTTACTAATGTGATTTTAGCCCCCACTTCGGTTCATCAATCACTCTCTTTCATTCAGGAACCTAGTTTTGGTGCAGGTGCATAATTTACTCGGCCCTTCCCCCTCAAAGTATGCCGAACTCCTCGGGTGCAGACTCATTTTGGTTTTGCCTCCTGCAATGTTACCTTCGTGCTGTGGCCTGTCTTTATGTAACATGCTTTAGTTTCTAGGCCAAACTTTCAACAACTTCCCTCATTCAGTTTCAAGAGCTCAGCAGTATCACCTAAATTTGGAGCTCTAACGCAGTCTCCTCAGGCTAAAATTAATCACAAACCCTAAAAAAAAAAAAAAAAAAAGCATTTTAAAGACACTCACAGTATGAGTTTAGAAGTAGCTCTTTGAATGACCCTAAAAAATAAAAAATAAATAAAACTCAGCTGTACATATTGATTCCTATTCTTGTCTGTTGGCTCAGTTTGGTCATGGATGTTTGTATGGTCAGACCATTCAAGATGGCTGTTCTCTTGCTCTCTGTACATCCCCTGCTCGACCAGTCCCTGCTCATTCACAGGACTATCAAATCCTCTTAATTATCAGGCTTAATCAGAACTGCCTACGTGCTTGCCCCCTGCCCCAGCCTCTGGTTTCCCTAGTAACTGATGAGCCAATCTGACATCAGCTTCCTCTATAAATGGTACCCTCCTCCTCCCTCAAGTGGTGTAGCTTGTTGCTCTGTCCTGCCTGCTGTCTGCCGTGTACTGTTGCTCCAAGACTTTTGCTTCTAACTTGTAATATTCCCTATCCAACCAATCCTTGATGTTTCTGTCGCTGCTTCTAGGCTCTTTCTTGGGTCTTGCCAGTGGGCAATTACAAGGCCTGAAAGGTGAAGCCCAACAATGTTAATTTACGTTTGTGGAAAGTTTGTTGTACGTGGTGATATGGAATTTAGACCCAGCTTGTTAAGATCAGCTCCCCCACTTGCCCACAGAATTTTTTAAAACCCGTTGATGAGCCCAATGGTCACAAAATGTACTAAACTTTTCTCTAGCCACCACCACATTAGAAGTGATCATTCATGTAGACTTCATAGAAAGAAAGTAGGCTTTACCATTTGAATAGCCTTCTTGGAGGAGTTGCCATTTGGAGAGGCATGACCAAGAGATACAAGTAATCTGCAAATAGCGTGGTAATTTATTTAATCTCTTCTCTTTGTTTCATGCATTGATGACTAGCAAACATTAGATGGACATATCAAATACATGAAGCATTATAAACCAGTGGCCCAGATTATATATGATTGTTAAGTTCTAGGTTGCTATCCATATCAGGTAATTAAAATTTGTTCAAAGGACTGATTTTTGAAAATTATGATTAAACCAGAAGCCTATCTTGCTCAAGGCTGCTAAACTTTTTCTTGTTTATTTTCATTAAAAGTTATACAGAGTTTCTGTTTTCTTAGATACCTCATAATTGTTTAAAATTAACCCAATAAGAACAGAATGTAGCCAATAGGTTTTACTGGTTCCATGGGGTTTAAAGTAAGAATTCTACCAACTGGATTTTTTCCCCCAAATATCAACCAAGGGTAAATAAAACAGGAAGTAATCTAGAAAAGCTATATGTAGAATATACATGTATGACAAAGAATAGCAAAAGAAATTTACAAGTCACCTAAATTTTGTACAGTTTTAAAAAGAATCCAACTATGAAAACATTATAAAGACTAACGGAGAAAGCAGCACCTGCTTTTATATATAGGCACTGATTCCTACGGTTTCATAAAATATACACTAGAGTCACAATCCCCACTTCTATTTATTTTAGTTTTATATTTTAAAACTCATTTCTAAGTACTAAGAAAAGATCAGTTATCACCTACTGCATAGTACCTTTAAAATTCTTCAGTAAATCTTACCTTTTCCTTTTGCATTGTGTGTCCACTTGTAACAATTTATGACTAGCAATGAATATATGATGCAAGAAATGCACATACTATCCAAATCACTGACTTTATAACTTTTTTCTCTCTGATTTTCTATTTGAAATAAGTGGATCAAAGACCTTTTTCTTTACCCTATTGTTTTTACTTTAAAAGCCACTCAGCTCTTAATAAAAAGAAATACTAAGTACTGGTTTTAAAATAATCTGTCAATCAGTCAGGCACTTACACTTTGGGCAGACCACTTAATGGAGCTTTAGAAAAGAGTTTTTTAAAAACACAAATAAAGGAAAATCACAATTAAATGCAGATTGGAAAATTCCATTTTATATTGATTTTATTACTGGAATTTGGAAGGAAGCCTTGTGACTGCATTAAGCTGATGTTGTAATGAGTGAAATGAAAGAGACAGTTAGGACCTTGGCCAGTTAATCACGGAAAAAAGGCTCCCCTGAGCCCTTCATTCATGCACCTGGGAGGAGGAGAGGTACCCCTCCTACTTATTTGATCCCTGTAAATCTCTTGGTTAGTTTTTAGTATTTTACTGTATCGTCTATAATGGGGAAAATGAGATGAGAGTCAAATCCCCAGGAATAAAATAGAAGATGCGATGCCACCTGTCTTCTTTTATGAAGCTAATTGCAAATAATAATGACTTGAGTGAAGATTTTAGATCACGTGGCATGTACTATAAACTACTTCATAATTCTATCTTGCTTTTTCCTGTTTTAGATTTTTAAAAAATTGTGGATATAACTAAACTTCCAGGTTTTCAAGGATTTTTTTAGGGGGCCTATTCTACCTTCTTTCAGCATGGTGTCTAAAATTGTGTGCATCAAATAATATCCTCAAACACTGCATTTTTATCTCACTATTAGAAATATTTGCCCAAATAATTTGTGTTTGCAAATTTAGAGGCTGGGTTAAGACCATTTGCAAAAATTGGCACTGGAAATGTCAAGTACACACAGCCTTTATATAGCATCATAAATATTAAAGGGTGGAAAACCTAGATCATGAAGTTCCAGAGAAGTAATACACCTTATCTACCCAGTTGACACTCAGAAGAACAGGAGGTGTCAAATCTTTGGGGGAGGGAGTATGTAGAGCTCAAACTTTAAAATCCCCCACCTTAAGCACAATTTGTAACATACTATCATGCATTATTGAGTTCAAAGATAAATCAAGTGAATTTTTTTCTCTTTAAAAACGGATTTCTTTTTTTCCATTGGCCTGTTGGTATGTTCAGTTGGACGCATCCTGAAAGGGAGGCTGATCTCCAAGGATCCCTTGTATTAGCCTATGAGGGATGGATTTTATAAACATCTACTCTTTACAGAATAATTCTGGCTTCAGTAAGCCAAAATGGCCATCGCTTCCTATTATCTATTTTTAAAAATACATAGTTAAGAGGTAAAACATGGCACTCTGAGGTGCTAGAAAAGGAGAAAATTGGGTTTCATGACATTTTTGCAGCAAATAGTATTCAGGGCATCATGGTTAACAGCAACCAATCCATAAGATTCTAGATGAGATGCTAATTCTAGATCCTATATGAAAAATAGGTTTTATTGAAAAATTTCAGAAAGAAAAATTCCTTATGGCCACTTTTCTACTTAAGAGTAAATTAAAAAAATAATAATGAGATAATATTCCTAATAGCATGCCTTAAGGTTAACAAAATAGTTTCTCAGAAACTATCTAATTTGATCTTTATAATATCATGGACAGTTTGCTTTATTATTCTTATTTGCACATTGAGAACACTGGAAGCCAAAGAACTAAAGTATTTCACAAAATATTGTGCCGTTAGTAAGTTACACATTTGTGATTTGAACACATGAGACTTCTCTGTGATAGCAAGAGCAGAGTTTCACTGTGTGAACTTAAATTTCTTTGAGGCCATCAGTTACTTTCTGTGGGTTGTCAACAATGGAATGTGATTATTGTTCTTCAACCAGATAATTTAAAAATTCTTAGTGTTGTATCATTTGGGCTACATGATGACTTGAGCATAACATACACCATTCCTGGTGCATTGAGTTGCATAACATTATCTGAACACACTTCAAGACTAAGAAATAGAGAAAGGGATAATTGTTCAAAAATTGGCTTTGCATTTTATTCTTCTTGGGACTTTTAGGGTCACTCTCTGATCTACTGATCTGACTCTCTGGTTTTGATAACTGGCCTGACCATGGGCTTGGCTGCAATATCCTATCATATCTTAATTTAAAAAATAAACAGATTTGGGGATTTAAGGAAGGAATGAGTCCAGGATTCCATCCTATCATCCCTGTATTATTTTTGCTAGGGCATCCTAACAAAGTGCCACAGACTGGGTAGCTTGAACAGTAAATTTATTTTCTCACAATTCTGGAGGTGAGAAATCTGAGATAAGGTGTCAGCAAGGTTAGTGTTTTTGAAGTTTTTCTCCTTGCCTTGCAGATCAATATATCTTCACATGGTCTTCCCTCTGTGTATGTTGGTGTTGTAATTTCCTCTACTTATAAGTAACCAATCCTATTGGATTAGGACACACCTAGGGGCCTCATCATTACTTACCCTTTTGAAGACCGTCTCTAAATGCAGTCATGTTCTGAGATACTGGCGGTTAGGACTTCAACATATGAATTTGGAAGGGACACAATTAGCCCATGACAACCTCTCACTTCTTTGCCATCTCTTCCCCAGGAGGAAAGGGCTGCTTACCTGTTCACTGAGCTCTCAGGACACTGATGAAACCACTTTGCCAGGCGGCATCACAGGGTGGCAGAAGGCCATGCTTGTGGCTGTGCTCCTCCAAAATCTTCTCTACTTTCTCTCTCATACTCAACCAACAAGTGGCATGGCCCTAAAGGGCTTCTTTTTCTGATTCCTCCTTTTGCATGGTCAGAGGGGAAAAGGGCAAAGAAATAAAAGTATCATAATAATGTTCCATATTGTCAAGCAAAAATCACAAAACTTAAGCCTTTGTTGAAAATATGTCCACATGAGGGAAAAAAAAAAAAGAATAAACCACTTGGCCCCATCGACTTCTCCAGCTTCTAAAATAGCTGCTCCTCTGTCACATCCCACACACAGTTCTGAAGTCTCCACTTTCTTACCTCGTCACTCTTCCTCCTACTTCAATCTAGTTCACCTGACCATCAGTTCAGTAACAATGCTCTCTTGAAGATCACCACTGCATCCTCTAATACCACGTTCATCAGACAATCTTTTCTTACTTTATTCATCAGGCTTCACACTGCAATCTTCCCCTTCTCCAATCCATTCTCAAATCCACCTTGTAGTTCCATATAGCTTTAAGATTTTTGTGACTTCCTGGTAGATTGTTTTTTATTATCACGTGTTTGAAATTGTGTATCTTCTTTTTCCTTAAATTCTATTTTATCAGATACTAAAATGACTAAACTAGTTTATTTGGCTAGTGTCTGGCTGGCTTGTATTTTCCCAAGACTCTAATACAAACTATTCTTTATGGTTTTGTTTGCCATTCCTTTGAGGATGATCTCTTTTCTGTAGGTGGTCTTTGTGTCATTAGTTTCTGCCATTTCACTATGATGGATTATAATTTTTTTTTTCAATTTACTGTCCTTGGAATTTGTTGCACTATCTGCCTTAAGTTGGTATAAATACATACATATATACATACATATATTTGTGCATATATATACATATATATACCTACAAATATTTGTGATAAATATATATATACACATACATCTGCCACTATAAGCCTATGTATTTCTCACTTTATCCTTTGTGTCTTTCAACAATTTTTACATGTTTTCTACTTCTGTGTCTCTGTGCCATATTCAGGGTAATTTCTTCATCTATATCATCCATTCACTAATTTTCTTTTTATTGATCTATGCCTAAATTGCTATTACTTCTGCTCATTTATTTTTCAATCAAATAATTATATTTTTCCCCTCTCTAGAAGTTCTTTTCATTTCTTTTTCAGATAAGATCATTTTCTTTTCTCTTGATCTTTGTTCATATTTCTAATGCCTTTTATATATGCTTGTACTCTGTTTCCTGGTCACTTCTATTCCTCAAGACTTGGAATTTTATTCAGTCATCTCTTTGTTTCTGCTCTCTTTTGCTCATGGTATATTATTTCCTTGTTTGTTTTGTAGATTTTGACTGTAGGCTTATTTTTCTAGAAATTTTATCTGTGGTAGTTCAGTGAGAATGGAGATGGAGATGGGTTTCTCTAGAAAGATTTGAATTTGCTTTTGCTTGCCATCCAAGGGCACCATCAGTCCAGGACTGCTTTCTAACTCTGGAATACAGTTATTTATTGTGGGCCTTGGCTATGCTCCATGTCCTGCAATATTCTTTCTCCCTCTCCCTCTCCTTCTCCTTTTTCTTCTTCTCCTCCTCCTTCTCCTTCTTCTTCCCCTCCTCCTCCCTCCCCTTCTTCTTCTTCTTCTCCTCCTTTTTCTTCTTCTTCTCGTCCTCCTCCTTCTCCTTTTTTTGATATCTTTTCCTCTTTTTGCCCAAGTATTATTCTGAGTTAATCCCTCAGAAACTTTTCGTTTCACCTTTTTTTTCCCCTTCTAAGTTCAATCTGGAGTTTATTCTAGGTATAAAAGTTTATATTTTGATAACTGTTTCATCTAAAATTTAAAATTTGTTCTTTTCATATCCTCAGCTAATTATTTTTGTATGGATGTTAATGATGTTTTTAGCATCCTACGCTTTTTTTTAAAAAAATATGCTTTCATACTGTTTTATTGATTATTTTAATCTTGATGAATTGACCTCTGGTTATATACTTGTGGCTATCTTTTTAACATGTACCATTTCTCTCTCTTTCTCATCTTTCTCCTTTTTTCTTCTCTTTCTCCTACTCCATCACTACTACTTCATTTCTCCCCCTTCTCCACATTCTCCTTCTGTTTCTCCTCCTTCTCTCTTCCTTTCACTCTCATGATTTCTCTCCTCATCCCTATTGAATGGTTTTTTATTTGCTGTGTTACCATGTGCAGAAATGCCTTCTGTACCAAGGTATTTTGGGGGCTCTTGCATACCAGTCCTCATGTAATTTTTCTCAGTTTTCTTGTGACAATGTGTGTATTTTCAGCTACCTTTCTAGGCTTGAAGCTTTATATAAGGCACAGGTCCAGTCTCTGTGTCATCAGCATCTTGGAATCCACAGTATTCTCTGGTTTCAAGAAATCCTCCTATGAAATGTAAAGCATTTTAATCCTAGTTCTCTACACAAGCAGAACCCCACCTACCTCTGTTTTCTCTGGACTTTGGATTCAGCAGGCTAATTCCTTCTGCCTACTCTTTGGCTTTGTTTGCGTGGTCAGTGGGGAAGACTATCTAATTTTTGTGTCAGGTTGAGTGTTTATTCTATTTACTTATTTTTTACTTTGTGTATCATCACTATGTAGTTGGAACCATGGCATGGGATTGTCCAAAAGCATGAACTTACAACCATCTTGGCTGGAAATCAAACTGTTTCCTATATTGCTACTTCTTATTTTCCTAAAACATAATTTTCTGCATTTTACTCTTTCCTAAAATAATTTATTGACCTCTCAAAGTATTAACCTGGTAGTACAGTAATGTCTGTGGTTCAGAAATTTTAAACTAAATAAAGGTTTTTTTTTAATATTAAAATATTATTTGAATTGTTAGTGATGACAGATTTTCATAGTGAAATCTCAGAATTATAGCTCTTTAGACGTACTCATCTTACTTTGTTTTAAAGGGCTTGTGTCCAGTTTAAGCAGCAGTAACCCATTTAAGATGTTCCCATGGGAATTAGCCTAAAAAAATACATATTTCTTCCTGACTAGATTTTCATATGGAAAAAGAGCCTACATAGTAATTTATGGATCAAGAATAAAAACAATATCTGACCTCAAGTCAATTTGGTGGGAATGCAGAAAGTTGATGCCTCCATTACATACAAATTAACCAATTTGAAATGTCTTTAATTATAACCTTTTCAGATAGAATATACCAGCTGGCCTTTGCAAAGTATCTTAATACATTTTAAAAAGTTAAATTGTATCAGTTTTCTGTTGCTGCTGTAACGATTTATCACAAACTTAGTGGTTTTGTTACCAAACCAAACTTGGGTCTTCTTGCTTGCATGCAATAAAGCCAACCTGCTGACACCCAGTTGTGGTGAAGGAAAGTGTAGCACTTATTATAGGGCTCTGAATAAGGAGTGTGGGGCAGCTGGTGTTCAAAAAGCCCAAACTCCCTGATGGGTTTTGGCAAAGCATTTTTAAAGGCACCATGAGGGAGGGTAGTCCCAGTGTATGTGATCAGCTTGTGCACAATTCTCAGATTGGTTGATGGTGAGGTAACAGGGTGGTGTCACAGGAATCAATATTATCAATCCTTAGGCTCTAGTAGGCCTGGGGGAATCTGTGCTCATGGTCATCAAGTAGTTAATGTCTTCCATTTCATGGGGGTTTTAGCATCTGTAAAACAACTCAGGAAATGGTCATCAGATACTATTATCTATGTACTTCAGAGAGGAGCTAAAACAGAGGATATGGGGGAATGGTCTGTTCTGAGAAGGCCCCATAGGGTCCTGCTTTACAGGTTGAACAATAAAAATTTATTATTATAGAGTTAGGGAGATCAGAACTCTGAAATGGGTATCACTGGGCTAAAACGAAATGTGAGCAGAACTGTGCATTCCTTCTGGAGCTATAGGGAGGATCCATTTTCTTCCCGTTTCCAGATTCCAGGGGCCACCGCATTCCTTAGCTTCTGGTCCATTTCTCCCATCTTCAAAAGCAGCGGCATAATATCTTCAAGTCTTTCTCTGACTCTGGCCCCTTTTCTGACTTCCACATTTTTCAGGACCTCAATTATTACAATGGCTCCACTGAGATAATCCAGGACGATCTCCTTTTTTTAAAGGTCAGTTGATTAACAACTGTAATTCCATTTGTAATCTTAATTCATCTTTGCCTTATAACTTCATGTTATCACAGGTTCCAGAGTTTAGGATGTAGGCATCTTTAGGGGACAACTGTCCTACCTACCACAGGAATATTTAATTAAGAAATGTGCAAACTATATTCCAGGAAAAGTTCTACAGTTAACACTGGTCAATTTTTCAGTATTTTTACCATATTTTAATATTTTACTTTGTGCCATAAAAAGTGCTTCAGACCTTAAAGACCCTGATACCTACAATTTGGAAGTGGGAGGTATTATTCGTAACATTTGCAGGTGAGACACTATTCAATTCTGTCTCATTTGGTATGTACCATCTGGTAAGGTTGGCATTTACTAAATCAGAAAACAGGTTTATATAATATCAGAGTATCAATTTTTCAAGATATTTTCTCTCATACATGAGTATAATTGACATGAACATTTTGTCATTTTTCTGAATGTTAATTTTAAATTAAAAATCAGTATTTCAATATTTTCTATTTTGCTTTCTGTATTATTTTTTAAATATAAAAGGGATTTGTTTTTAATATTAAGCATGCCATCAATCTTAAAAACAGTCCCAACTATTTAAAAAAATCTATTTTCTGAAGTCGTAAGACCTACATTTCTCATAAAACAAATTTTTTTTTGTAGATAATTGTTAATAAATGATTAAAGAAGACAATTTAGGTGATATAAACAAAGTTTATTTAACATTTCATGAAGTAGACAGTCTCCTTTTGGAAGACTGCAAAATAAGGCAGGGGGCAAGAAGCTTTTATAGGATAAATAATAAGAAGAAACAAAAAAGTATCTGATTAGCTGGGGCCATATAGTTAACCTTGCTTGAGGTGAGAAGGCCCAGAGTTGGCTTCTTGTCCCAGGATTGGATTGGCTTTGGGAGCTGGCTGACTGAATATACTGCACTTCTGATTAAGTGGAGGAGTCACAGAGACACAAAAGTTATCTAACTTTCAGTTTGTTGATGTGGTACCCTGAGCAGGAGCAGCTCCATTGTGGGCTTAGAATTTTTTTTCAACAATATTTATTTTTCTATTATAATGGGCTTTTTGGTGATTCCAATGACTTGCTAGCTTTAAACAATCAAATACAATCATCCAAAAAAATCTATCATTATTTAGACAAAGATTTTCTGAATTTCTTATTTTCTTCAAACTAAATGCCTTATTTTTATGGAAAAGTTATAAAATATAGCAATAGTACACAGCAAACTATGCCAGCATGTTATCACAAAATACACATTTTACACTGAAAATAATTTAAAATTTTAAAGTATCTATACCACAAAATAAGAAATGTATAATATGATTGACTATCCCTCTGAAAACAATCTAAAGTCCTGGATATAAAATATTTGAAAAGTTGTCTTGGGTGTTTCAGTGAATTTGTATAATAATAATAAAAAAATCCAAATATTGAGGGAAGGCAGAAAGCTAGAAAGTTAAGCAGAGCATGGAAACTTGCTTTTGTGTGTGCTGAAAAAGATGACTTAATAGCTCCAATATGTTGTGAAATTATAAATTGCTATAAATTGCATATCTAAATAAATCATAGAGCAAAGGCAATATTATAATGGAAATAAGAAAAATAATAATGAATAACAATAATGAAAATACTACCCCTTAAAACTTACAGAATGCAGGTAAGCAGTATTTAGAAGAATAGTCATAGCCTTAAAATGCTTAAATTAGAGAATAAGAAAGGCTGATAATGAGCAAATTATCCACTCATGTTAAAGAAGGAATAGTAGTAAACTGAAGGAAGGAAAAAAAAATCAACGAATCCAAACAAAGAATCAACCAAGCAACATATTGCCTTTTTCCCTCTCCCAAAAAAGTAAAAATCACAAACCTCTGGAAAATCTCTAGATGAAGAGAGAGATGCAAAAACAACTTTAGTATAATGTAAAAAGGGACATACGGGGTACAAAAAATAAAGTGATAAAAAGATAAGAAGAAAACTAGAAACATCTTTATGACAAGAAATTTGAAAACTTATATGAAAGGACAAATTCCTACACAAATATAGCTCACCAAAGTAAATGGTGAGAAGGTACATGAGAATGGATAGAAATGGATGTGTAAAAATCTATATAGCCTTCAACAGGTTTAAATGTGTAGTTTAAAATTGTTCCACAAAGAAAATTTCAGGCCTAAACAATTTTACTAATAAGTTCTTCCAAACATTCAATGAATTGATGTAATAATTTTACACCAACTCTTCCAAAGATATTTTAAAATAGAGAATATTTCCTAATTCATTTTATGAAGCTGACTTAATCCTGGCAGAGCCTAACAAAAATGAGAAAGAAAATTATGAGCCAATTTCAAACATAAACATAGATGTAAACTCCTAAACAAAATCATAGGCATTAAATTCAAATAATGTAAACAAACAGCAAGAGGGAGGGAGGAGGGGAAAAAGAGAGATAGGAAGAGAGACAGAGCAAGAAAGACAAAGTGGAGTTTGTCCAGGCAATTCAAGTTTGCTTTAATATTTTTTTAAAAACAACGTTTGTAATTTATCACATTAAATGTTAAAAGGTGAAAAACCATATGTTAACCTCAAAAGATGTAAAATACGTTTTTGATAAAGTACTTTCATGATAAAGATCTGTAACCTAGACATAGAAGGGAATTTCCTTAACCCTGATCAAAAATACATACCAGATTAAAAAAAAAAAAATACCAGGTTACCTATAGCAAATATCACACAATGTTAAACATTGAATTTTTATGTCGTAATATTGTAGAATGACCTTTCAGATCAATTAGGGGAAAGCCTGAGTTTTCAGCAAATGATTCTGTGACAATTGGTTTATTCATCTGGAAGAATAAAATTTGGCCCTTACCTCACTGATAATGCAAAAAAAAATTTCAAGTGGATTAAATATAAGTGGTAAATTATGGCAAAGGACAAAATAACTGATGATCTTGGGATATGGAAGCATTGCTTAAGCAAGATAAATAAAACATAAAGCAAAACAGGAAAGAGGAAGTTAACAAACTACATCAGAATTCTACTTATTTTCATCAGATTATACAAGGAAGACAGTAAAAAGATAAGTTACAAATAGAAGATATTTCCAAGCTATATCACTGAGAAATGATTTGCATGCAGGATATTCAAAAAACCCCTAGAAGTTAATTAGAACAAGATAAACAATTCAATAGAAAAATGAGCAATAGACAAATAGTCATTTCACAGGAGCCCCAATAAACTGAATTAAGCAAAAGCCCATAGAGAAAACTTTATGTTAAACAATACATTTAATGTTTCAATCTTGCAGAATTATGTTTGAAGTTCAGAAAAAGATAAAGGTACCCACTATCACCACTACGATTCAACATATACAGGAGGTAGGAGTATTTGAAAAGGGGAGGAATAAACAATCTTTAACAAACTTAATAAAGACATAAAACCCAAATACAAGAAAACGACAATGCTTTGAGGGACATGACACCAGATATGGGTTCTAAGCAAAAATTATTCAAAATATGAAAAGAAAGGTAGTTTTCAGAAAATATTAACTATACTGAATCAAGCTAAATCATGAAGTCGACAAGACTAACATATTCTCAGTGTTGTATATTTTCTTTTAGCAGTATTTCCCCCCATTATTTGACTCTTTCAAAATTAAATTACTGTATGATGTGGATGTATGTATTCAATTATTTCTCAGTTGACTGTAAACATTCTCCCACTTCCAGCTAAAGAAGGATATATTTTCTAAATAAAAACGTTAATTTTTTCCAGAGTCTGTTTTGTTGGTTTATTGGTTTATTAATATCTAAGATTCCTATTATATAAGTAATGAATCATCTAGATCAGTTCTCTGTAATGCTAATATTTCTCTCCTTCCCCTTTTTCTTCTTTTTTTGGTTACTTTAGGTGCCCACCGAAGAGGTGATGGAGGGCAAACGTGGTCTTCAGAACCTCAAGCCCACCAGCCCGAAGTGCCTAGAAACTGCCACTGTCCAAAATAATCTCCCACTTCAGCCCCCGATGTTATTCCCCCAACACATGATCTGGCCTCCACCGAATGCAGCAATGGGAACAGCAGGGCATCCACATCCCTTTCTGCCGAGCCCTTGTCAACACAGCACCAAATTAGCTTCCCAGATTCTGAGAATTTAATGCTGCAATCTCATTCTTTTCTGTGGCCAGAACCGACTTCTTGGATCCAGGGGAAATTCCAAAGAGGCAAACCTGAGCTTCCCAACATACCGCCGTCTCCAAACTTGCACTCTTCGTCTCCGTAGACCACAGATGCAAGGAAATGCAGGGCAGCCCAGAGCCAGAAGTGAGAAGCCCGTGGACGCCGCTGTGACTGGAGCCCAGGCCCCACCCACCGCCGGCCCAGCATGCACCGCGCCACGGCCTCGGCTTTCGTGGAAACTTCGAGCTGGGACCGCCGGCCAAGCCGTTGGTGAGGCGCTCTTAATACTTATTTTCTTGGTTTTCACTTCTTCATAAATTACAAGTTGCTGTCTTGGGGTGTTCTTCAGCTCGTTAATTTGATTTCCTGCTCTGTCCAATGTGAGGTTCAGTCTCTCCTTTGTATCTTTTCACTGAGTTAACGGTGGTTGCATGTTTTACAATCTTTTTCGTTGCTACATGGTATAGTTTTATAGACGTAATAGCCTCTTGAGATTGAGTAAGATTGTTTAACCTCCTAGGTTTTAGAGTAAAAATTTTTTTTTTCTTGAGAGAAAGTTTACTCTCGGTTTTCAAAGAAATGCCCTCTTTTCTGGCTTCATATTCTCTACATATCGTTGAGTAGCGTTTCTCTGCTTTCTTGTTAGAAACCCCACTGCACCGGCCTTCTGCTTCTAGTGACCGCTTAGTCCAGAAAGAAAACTCATCGCTCTGATTTTCTGCTGTCCCCTGACAGAAAGCTTACCCTTCCACTGTTATGTCAGAGATTAAAGGAGTTTCTCAGTTTTCCTTAATTTGATATGTGTTTGTGTGTGTGTCTATGTATATGTCATTTTTGAGAAAGTATTTACTGTGAGGAAATAGGCACATGCCTGTATTCTTACGACATTTTACCTCAAAGACCTTGAGAAATCACTGTGCATACCTACATTGTCTTAAGGTAGTGCATACTCTGTGGCCTGATCATTCCATTTCTAGACTTTTATCTTAAGAAATTATGAGACATATATCCAGGTTTCAGTAAATATTTTTATTATAGTTATATTTGTAACTGTAAAATAGTAAGAAATCTGTTAATGAATGGAGAGTTACATATTCAGGGATTTTTTTTTTTTGTATGTGTTTGTCTTCTACATTGAAATATTTATAGTGTTAAGTGAAAATAGTAAGATCCAACAATGTGTATAAAATATGATCCCACTTTGGTTTTATATATTTATGTGTGAGGGGGAAAAGAAGTTTAGAAGGAAATATATCAAAATGTTAACAGGCTTGTTTTAAATGTCTTCCTTCCATTTTCCCTGATACTCAAAATTATCTATAAAACCAAGCATTGCTTTTATAATTGAAAAGAAATAATGATTTTAAATTAAATCTCATTATCTAAAATTGAATTCTTCATCTTGCTTCCCAAATGCTCTTCACTTACTGACATTTCTGTCACTACAAGTGGAATCATTTTTCTTGTTTCCCAGACTTACAACTCTAGACAATGATTTCTTCCACTCTAGTACATTCCACACATAGGGCAACACCTCAGCTACTATGGCAAAGGCATATACATGTACTCTTCTTGTGGGAATTGGATGGAGTTGATACCTGGAAACAATACTGTGGTGTATTACAGGAGCTCTGCTTGACTAAGCCTGTATCTCACGCTTCTACCCTGGAGCAGTGGTGTAGCTTAACATGAACCCTATGCATGGATAATGGTGGAGTGTGGCATCTCAAACGAAGTTTGTGGTGCTGTTAGCAGAAGGAGAATGTATGCTGGAAAGGTAAAAAAAAAAAAAAAAAAAAAAAAAAAGTCCACTGTGACACTTATGCTTACTGTTGGGGGGGTGTATGTGCCAAAGACTATCAAAAGTGTATCCTTTGTTTGGGCCTACTTATTTTAATCTGTGACTTGGTTTACCTGGACTGAGACTGTGTTTCCTTAATCCAAGGATTATGACATTCATATTTTTTATCCCTAGTACATGGGTAGTGCCTGACCATGACATTGAATTGCTTTCGTTTGTTAATCATGTCCCCTTTCATGTGATATTTACTTTATTGTCTTCTTAAGCAGTTTTTAAAATATTGTATGTTCCAAAGCCTCTACACTTGTTTCCTCATCTTAAGAATTTCAGTGCTCAAAATCTGAATGCTAATGCTTATAGTTTTCATATTGTATAATCCAAATGTATTGATGATACCAAAAAAGAAAAAAAGAGATTGTAAATATGTTTAAACTTTTTCCATTCAAAAACTATCCCTCCTGTATCAATGTGTCTGCAATAGCAAGTAATAGAAAACCCAATGGGAATACATTTCCCTTCAGAATTTAATAAGCTTTCAGTCTGTTTTCTTCTGGTCAATTCCATGTGCTGATAACTACATCCAAAAATTTTGTCTTGGAAAATGTTTCTCAGGTTTTAATGTGCTTATGAATCACTTGGGAATCTTGTTGAAATGCAGATTCTGATTAAGTAGAACTGGATAGAGCTAGAGATTCTAATTCTAATGAAATCCCAGATGGTGCTGATGCAGTGGTGGTAGCAAAGAGTCTAGAGTTACTCTTACATTTAACTGTGCTAAGAATGGTTAACTCAGTGGCTCAGCAGCCACTCTCTGGGAACCAGGTTCTTTCCATCTTCCTGCTGTTCCATCCTCAGTTTGTCAGATTGTACTCTTAAGCTAGTATCCTTTATTTTCCCAAGAGATTTGTTATAGATTCAGTTGTCACATGCATACAACAGTATTTAGAGGCAAAAAAGTTCTCTTCCTTTTACACTTAACTTTTTTGGAGAAGGACTCATTTTTAAGAAGTCCCTAAACATAATTCTTTTATGTCTCAGTTAAAATTTCATTTCTTATCCTGGCAAAGAAAACATAATTCTAGGACTGGCTTAGAATATTCTAGTTTTTAACATTTAATTTATAATATTACTCTCTGGTGACTGGGTAATGGTCAGTCCTGCTTATTCCGATGCACAGACACCATTTTTCAGAGCAAGAATGGAAGGAACTGGATAGATAGTGTACTACAATCCCACTCAAGGTGAAGAGAAAACATCTTAATATATCCATCTAGTTATCCATTGCATGTGGGAGGAGAGATGACTTGAGAAACAGATCCACACTGATAGTGTTGGTAGTGACTAACAAGTTACTTGGCTTGTCAGGGACTTGGAAAGAAAACTGTTTTTAATGGAAAGTTGAAAAATTGGAAACAATCTCGGGAATGGGTATGTGGGATGACAATTCTGGAAAGGTACAGAGTGTGACAATATTTGTATTTTGTGTAGTGCTCAGCAGAGGTAATATATTACAGAAGAGGCTCTCAGTAGTTAGGTAAGATGACCTACCGATGGATAACAGTTTTCTTTCTTTAGGTACTCAGTGCTTGCTCAGTGTATCATGTGTAAAATGACTATAGCATCAGGGGTAGAGGCTATGCCTAGGTTTCCTGCCAAGGCTGATTTGGCTACTGTCACTGCTGAGTGTCCAACTTATTCTGGTTAGGAATTTGCCTTCAAGGCCTGCAGTGCTTCCACAAGCAGCGTAATTCATGAATTTGTAGAATGACTTACCAACTGTAATTTTCTTCTGTATATACCTTGTTTGCCTAGGGCTACATTTCTTGAGAGTGGTCCCACACCTCAGAATTTACTGATTTTTACCACAGGCCGCATCCAGAAGCAGCTGGCTTGACAAAACAGTGAAACAGCCTACTAAAGCCTCAGATATAGTGCAAACACTTAGAAACCACCTTGTGAGAGAAGGGTGGTATTTCTGTCGGATGAGACCTATGCCTTAAAACAGCAGTCACTGCAAATTTAGGCTCTGTAGATGGAATGAATAGATCTGAGAGTGAAGGCCCAGGAGTGGGAGTGGCCCCTCAATTAGTCTTAATTAATGCACTAGAAGAATTTTTGCATCCTGCCTCCAAGAGTATGGGTCAATGAATTTGAAGGTCATAGTGCCTAAGAGAGGGATGTTTCATGAGAAAACATCATCATGTTTCCAATAAATTGGAAGCTGAGACTATTCCCCAGGCATTTTGAGTTTCTCATGCTGCTGAACCATTAGGTAGAGAAGGTGAAGATCACAGTAATGCTCTGGGTGATTTATCACACTTACCAGGAGGAAATTAGGTTGCTGTTCCAGAATAGAGGAAAAGGGACTAGTATTTAGAACTCACAGTTATCACTGGGGTACCTCTTGATACTTAATTCCTTACCAAACAGTCCTTGGAAAATGTGCTAGTCAAAGGAATGCATGGCCACCTATGGCTCAGAATCTATAGGAATGAAGGTATGGATTACTCCATCAGAGTCAAGCCCTGTTGGCTAAGGGGACTGGCAGAGGGTAAGGAGAGCACAGAATCATGGCAGAGTTGCTTTGATTATCAGCACACGCCTTGTGACCTGCTATAGAAGTGAAGTGTGTAGCAGCTGCGGTTTATGTTACTAGTTGATATTTTTTCCCCTCCATTTTCACATTGCTGTATTATCTGAAGAACATCAGTTGTGGATGACATTTTAGATTTTCCATTAATGATTGGCCAATTTTACAATCTTAATATGCTCTTGGGATCTTGACTGATTTATCTGCTGTAGAAAATCTCATCTCCTCCCACAAGTTTATTACCCACCTGCGTGCAGGAGAATCTGTGGCTCTAACTCTGCCTTGATCTCCAAACACTGATACCCCATTGCTGATTTTAGTTATCTTCAAAGTAGGTTATTGTTTTCCTTCCCTAACCCCTGTAGTTGTTGGCTTTCTTGCTGACCCAATCAGCTAAGCCTGGTAAACATCCTAGATGATTTCTTCCTCTTCTCCCTTTAATGCCCAAGGCAATTATCCTGTTAATTCTATATTCTGACTATTTCTTCATTCTATCCCATTCTCAAAATCACCAATGTCACCACCTAGTTTAGGCCCTTATTTTATCTTGCTTGGATTGTCAGAAACTATAACCCAGATAACATTGGGGCCTTACCCCACCCCCACGTGGAATCACATTTGAAGAAATAACATCTAAAGGAAAACTAGAATCAAAAGAAATTCTAATCTTTAATCTAGCTCTTAAAAAATACCCAAAGGGAGGAAGTACATTACTGATGAGCAGTGATTGTACTTTAAATTTCCCCACCCTATCTCTGCCTCTTTGCTCCACCCTCCATGTGGATGACAGCTGCTGCTTCTACTGTACCCCTTCACAAAGCTAAACTTTATTATATCTTTTTTCTTTCTTGTGATTCCTCCTCTTTCCAATGTAAATCTTTTAAACATTCTAGCTTCTTTTATTAAGACAATCCTTTTGATGGTTATTCTGATTGTCCTTCATAAGGCCCTGGTGCTATACAGGAAGACACAGACTCTTCCTTAGAAGTTAGAGCAAAAGGAGAAATCAGGGAAGTAGAGCAGAGCAAGGAAAGTGTTAGTTTGTTAAGAGTGTCACATTTTCCTCTAGAGAACTGATGAAGGGCCACACACCTATTCCTGCTATTTGGAAGATCCTGTCATTCTCAACTGTCAGCATCCTGTCATTCCCCACACATTGTATTGGGTCACACATCCTGCCTACTTCCTTATATGGGTCAAATGGCATTACTTTTGGTGTCTATGGAGGGACTGCCTAAATCTGCCTTGTATTCTTCCAAATTCCTGTCAGTCCATTGGCTGGCTAATACGCCAGTGGTTTGATTTAATAGGTCTCTGCTAGGGATAAGATTCATTCACTGAGTCATTTTTTCCTGATGTTTCAGTTAGCTATGCAGTGTGCCTCTGTCACAGTGATGTACATACGGGCAGTCTCTATGGGCCTTCCCATATCTGGGAAGGGCCAGAGTTAGACTTGTAGTCATTGCCATCCTGCTTGTGACCTACTCTGCCACACTCGAAGAAAATTGCTAGGCTCATTCTCCAAACTCATCTTAGTTTGGTTGCAGGGAGGGGAGGGGTCCTGGCGAAGAATGAAAAATCTGATGCAATGAACTGAATGTTTGGGTCCTCCCCAAATTCCAGTATTGAAATTTTAACCCCCCAGTGTTGGTATAGGAAGTGAGGCCTTTGGGAGGTAATTATTAGGTCATGAGGGTGGAGCCGTCATGAGGGGGTGAGTACCCTTATAAAAGGACTCCAGAGAGCTCTCTTGCTGTCTTTTCACAATGTGAAGTCACAAGAAGTCAACAGTCTGCAGTTTGGAAGAGTGTTCTCAGCAGAACCTGACCACGCTGACACTCTGATCCTAGACTCCCAGCCTCCAAGACTGTGAGAAATACACTTCTGTTTGTGAGCCCATTGAGTTGATAATACTTTGCTGTAGCAGCTAGAAAGGACTAAGACACCTGACTATTTATACTACAAACCCTCCTGTTGAGGGGCTAGAGCATACCTGGATTCAAGGATTCCATTTCCATTCTCGAGGGGAGCTGTGGTTGTCTTTTTTCCCTCCATAATGCTGATTAACAAAATTCAGCGGTAGCAAGAAAACTAAGGATTAATCAGTTTTAAAATGAAAGACAAGACTGTTCAGTTTTTTACTACAAATCCTCACAGAAGGCTCTGCTTCAGACTATTCTGATTCCCTGGTGTTTGGGTCACCATGATTGTCTTTCAAAACTGATTTTTTTTTTTTAAAGGTGAAACATTTTTCTTGTTGGTTGGTACATAGTTAGGAATTTAACACAGGAGTTTCAGACATTCTCTACCCCGATGATAATTACTGCAGGACAGTCCGCCATCATAATGGAGATTCTGATGGCCTTGAATCCAGGAATAATATCCAGTGCTGGGTCTTTTGGATGCTTGCTTCAGGTGCCAACATTCCTCTGCCTTTGATGCCTGCCAGTCCTACAGAATTTCAGCGTATGTTCTAATCATGAAGTGCATTGTTTTTGGTCTGATCTCAGGCATGGTGATCCCTGTGAATTCCTGATCTCGTGTTTATGCTGACTGTTAATCTATTCCAGTTGTTCTGTGGCCTGCGTGACTCCCATGGTGGATACAAAGCCTCTAGGAGATCATGTTTCTGCCGTCCTTCTAAGGATAACTCTAATTTCTTGATAAATTTAGTGTTAATTTTTAAAAAAAATAATTTTTAGCTTATAATTTGGATGTGAAGGAATGCAGAAAATTTGGACAGTGGCTAGAATGGGGAGGTAGGATTAATGGAAATATTTTAACGTTGGTGAAAATTAAGCCACATTCTGCTGATAGGAAGGTTTAATTGTAATGATAAGTTTAATTATAACAATGAGAAGTTCCAGAAGTGAAAGGGGAATACTTCAGGAACAAAGTCCAAGAGAAGATGAGGGGGGATGGCATCCAGGGACATGTTAAGGGGAAGAATTTCCCTTAGAATGGAGGAAACCCCCTTTTAATTAGAGAATTATATTCGATGTCACTACTTTTTCTGCCATCCCCTCAGCCTGCTTCATTCATCCCCATCAAAGTATTAAATGACTTTTATCAAAGTTACCAATTTCATCTTGCCAAACTGGTAATTTTTGTTTTTTATTTTTATTTTTACTGACCTCTCACTAGTATATTAACTATTTGACTACTCCTTTATTCAATGCATTTTTTTTTAACTCAAAGGTGGCTTTTCCTCGATTTTCTTCCCTTGTTTCTCTTTCTCCACCAAGACTCTACATGTTAGAATTGCCCAGGGCTCTGTTCTTCACCTTCTCCTTTCTCTTTCTGTATCTGGCTTCAAATAACATCGCTGTGCAGATGATGTTCAAATTTATATCTCTCTCCAGATCTTCCCCTCTGGTTGTAATCTCATATGAATGTCTAACAGGCATATCGATTTGTCATGGCCAACACGAAACTCTGGCTTCCCGACCTCATACCTCCTCCTCCCTCATCAAACACATGCTCGTTCTTGGAGTCACCAGCAGCGTGTACTGACTGAATGGCCTCTTGACCGTTTGCTCTGTTTCCACAATCCCTACGCGCCTCCCTAACCACCACATCAAAAGCTTATCCACATAGCAGCCAGAGTTATCTTTCTAAAGCATAAAATAGATGTCATTTCTCACCTAAAACCCTCTAATGAATCACATAGCCAGAAGGAAATCCAAACTCTTTTTATGGCCTCTGAGATTGTACTGTCGGCCCGTTGCCTGCATCTTTGACCTCATTTTCTTCTGTTTTCTCTCTTATTCAGTACATTCTGGTCATATAAGCCTTCCTTGTGTTCCTCAAATATTCAGTATTTTAAGGTTCTCCTATCTCAGCCTTTGTCCTTCTATGTGGGATGTTTTGCTGTCTGTAGCTTCCTATCATTCAACACTTAGTTCAGGAAGCATGTCTTCAGAGAAGTCTTCTCCAACTACTTTAGCTAGAGGAGTCTCTTACTTTCCTGTTTTGTTTACTTAATAGTACTTGCAATTATTTTGTATTTTTACAAACATGTTACATCTACCAGTCCTATTAAAATGCAGGCTTCTTGAGAACAGGATCCTGTTTGTATCTCTGAAGTACCTCAGTGTTTGTTGACTGATGTAAAGTCTTAAGGACATTTTTTGGTCTTTCTTTTCATTTCAGTGAACACATACTTCTGGGTCTCAGTCTGAAAAATAATTCCTGAGCTGTATGTTTTCCCGCAAGTCAAAATTCCAACCTCAGCATCGCCTCCACAGTATTCCTTTGTTTTTCTGGTAAAATTTCAAGAATAATCAGGGAGACTGTTTGCATTTCTTCATTCTATGTGATAATTTATTTTTCATCTCTTCTGTTCTCAGTATTCTTTCCGTGATGGCAGCTACTCACCCTCAAATTTTGTCCTTGCCCTTACCTGAGTTGCTAACTTGAACTTCTCAAAATATAACCCAATACTTCTTAATACCTTGCTTCTCCCCTCCCTCCTGTAGAGCTACCTAATAGTTCTAGCCCTTTCCAAAGCAAATCCTCTTTGTCGTCTTTATCACATCCACTGTGGCAGATTTGTCTCCTTGTTGTTCTCATTAACATAATCACAAGCTTAAGATCCAAGTAAGAAGGGGGCAGGAAGAGACCCAGAGGCAGTGGAAAGAAAGGCTCGTGCAGCAACATAATTCTCCATTTCTCATCCCTTGGAACCCTCCTCCTACACGAATGGCAGAATGGTCTCGGTAAATTGTAAATTACACTTGTTAATTCTCTCTTAATCAGGTCCAAAATCTCTAATTCGAGACTCAGTAAGTGAAGTTGGGGCCTATCCTGTAGGTCTCTGTTCTACCTCTGTTTACCTACTTACTAGTATAGCCCATGACAGACAATCAGTAAATATTTGTTGAATGAACAAAAGAATGACAACCTTTTACAGTGTTCCTTTACATACTATCAGCCCAAACATATTTGTTTCTGTTTACCAGTCAATCCTCACGTTGCAGTGCTGGATCATTTGAAGTGCCAGAAACAGGTTTTGCTGATTTCCTACCTTCATTTCATTTCTCAGATTGTTCTCTCTGAACCAAATGCCTGTCTAGCCCCAACATCATCCCATTTTCTATCTTCATTCAATTGATTCTTTATAATTTCCACAAGGATAAGATCTGTAACTTCCATGTCCATTTCTTCTCTTCCATACATTATGGATGAGCGCTAATAGTTGCTTAGTAAATGCTTGTTGAATTAAGTGGAACCGAATAATTTTGCCTTTTGCTACAAAGATTTTTCACCCAAAGTATTTTATGAGCTGTCCCAATAGTCTTTCTACTTTGGTAGTGTAAATATTACTATTCCCATTTTGCAGATAGGTTTGTTGAGGCTCAGAGAATTTTGTATGGTTTTCTGGATGCCACATTTGTGACAGAGGTAGTACCAAAATTCATGTCTTCTAACACGTACTTCCCAGTTCATGGTAGAGACCTTCTGTTACATTTTCGTGGTTCCACGGGATTCTTTTGGATTCAGCAGGCTTTTAAAGTCCTAGAGGCAGAACATGCCAATTTTGTTTTTGTTTTTGTTTTGTTTAGTTATTTTGTCTTTATCCAAACTGGGAACTGGAAAAAGGTCCATTTCTATAGATTTTCTGAGGATATATGAAAGGAAATGTTTTCTCCCTTTGAGCTTCAGAAGTTCCTCTAGAGACATGGGGGTAGAATGAGGTTGTTTTGTTAAAGAATTTTTTTTAATAATAAAAATACAGTATTACATTTGCAATTTTATCCCACTTCACAGTATTAAGCACAATTTCTAAAAAACTTAAAACATGCCATTTTTATTAATGGTTCATTTAAAACCACCAAACATTTTGATGTCAATTACTAAAACAAGGTTTAACGCTGTCAAAAAGCATTAGTGCTAAAAACAGTCATCCTCTCTGTATTTTCATCTGCAAAGCATTACAGTTTATAAAACAATTTTAACTCTGAATACGTAAGGCCCTATATGAAGGGTTCCATATGTTAAGAATTTTATTTGTGTGTTTGATTTTAAATTGCTTTGAAAAACAGACAGTTGAGGTTTATAGAAAGGAATCTTTCTTTTAGGAAATAAATGTCTCAAAAGTGCAGGGCACCAGCAGTAAAAACATTCTGACCACAAATCAGAAACACATTGGGAAGTGTTTGTTGAATACACCTTCTGAAACTAGTATTTTGTTTCTATTTGCTGGAAAATTGAAAAATCTGTTATATCTTGGCACGGCTTAGCCAAATCCCTGGCCCAGTCCCAGATTCCTGTGCCGTAGATGGCATTATTGTACACACAGCCAGACTGCCTAGCCCTCTGTTTTCATCACATATATTTTAAATGTAAAATCTACCTGCTAACAGTACCATTATTCAGCTATTGTTGTTCTCCACAGCATATTCTTTTTTTTCCCTTAAAAATTGTATCTAAGACAAAAAAAGAGAGAGAAGATGACAGTCAGTGTTTTAGCTGCTGAGTGGCATCTGGCCAAAAGCCACCAGGCTGACAACTGGAGTTTAGTGTGTGTTTTTGCAAGGCTAATTTAAGGTGAACTTAGATGGATTCAAGATTTATAAGCCCTAAAATGTCCTGACTGGAGCAAAGTTCAAGTAAAGTAATTTGCTGCTTACCACGCAGATGGGGTTGAGCCCGCACTGCCCTGTGATTTAGACTATAGTCTAGGAAAATTAAAAAAAAAGAAAAAAGAAAAAAAAAACAGGCAGAAGGGCTGAGTTTCTGTGTTTCACTTCAAAGGTCTTCTAATAACTGAGAGGATTATACTCTTTTAACCAGCTAAGACGGTTAGGTGGTTTTGAGCTAGTGCTTTTATAGCCATCAATAATTCTAAGTTTAAACTTTAAGGATTGCCTCTAGTACATCTCCTTTAACACATTAATGACTGTGAGAAACTCTCACTCCTAGTGAGTTCATAAGAAATTTCAGAATGAATAGTAGACATTTTTAAGGGATTGCAAGTACCCTGGTGCTACACAGAGTGGTGAGATTGAGATTGAGAAACAATCTGGAAAGTCATTTAATTAAACATATTTAGTCTATTTGAAATAATTTTAACTGCCTTAAATATAGGAATATGTCAATTTAGAATAATTGCTGCCAAAAATAAGAAGTGATCTTCGAAGTTAGTTTGCTGTACACCAGCCTGTTGTAGGCCAACATTATCAAATTAGAAGGAAATTCAAATGCTCGCTGTTGGCACAAATTTAAAAAAGAAATAAAAGAAACCTCTCCTCATGTGAAACACTAAGGATTTTTTAATTGAAATGAAAGGGACAGATAGGAAATTGCTATGATTTTGAACAAGGAAAAAACATTAATCATGTTGTGAAGAAATGCCCTTTTAAAAGGAGTCTCATTTTCTTTCTTAATCCTGTTTATCATTATCAGTACAGAGAGTTAAAACATTCTATAGTGCAGTTACTCTACCTAATAGATACTTAAAAGGTAAACAATCAAAAGGTTAAAATGCAGCCTGAATTGGTTAAAAATAAGTGAAATTGTCACAATGTGTAAAAAACACATTGTATTATTATTTCATGAATTTTCTTTTAAAGGGGTTCAGAAAGAGACAGCTATGAATGGTACAGGGAATTGCAAATTACCTCATTTAAATATAATAGAATGACATTTCCAAAGTAATAAGTTACATCTGGTAAACAATAGTTGATGTTTACAATGGCTCTGAAGGAAAGTAGGAAAGGAGCTTTTGGGATTTTAAGTAACACTGATTTTTATAACTGTAGGAAACAAGATAATTAAATAGTTGTTACTTCTTTCACTTTTAAATATTATTCATAAGCTTCACTAGAATATTTTTTCCTGGCAGTAGCAGAGATAAATATGGATTTTTGCAGTACAGATGAAAAAATAATTGTGCAGAGCCTTGTAAACTGCCAGACACCAAGACAGGGGTTACTCATTGCCTCAGCACACTTAAACAGTCTGGATTTCCCCCTAAACTCACCTTTTATTTTCTACAAACAGGCATGTTGTGGGCTGTAGCTTGGCAAGTTCTTTGTCTGCTTCTATTATTTTAAGGTCTGTTTTCCACCTGCATTGGAATAGAGGCAGCTAAGACATAAAACAGTCTAGCCAGTCTGTGGGGACAAGCCCTCCCTGGGAGAGAAGTCTGATCTATGTTTTCTTCTGTAAAATGAAAGAGGCGCTCATGACAGAGAATCCTATTTTTTACCATGGAATTTATTTCCTAACAAATGCAGCACCAACTTTGAAAACAGAACTTGTTCTGACCTTGATTTCATTGGCTCAGGAGCTGAAAGTACCCAGATGCTCTATTAAGTTACCTACTGGTTTCATCCTTATGCAAATTTGTTTGTTATGTTTAGACTCATTTGATTAATTTTCAAAGTCTCTAGCTTAACTCACACCAGAAGTCTTCCATTGATTTTGCCTTTTGCTTTGTTCCTAATCCTAAGAGCTGGTGTTAACTGGGGGCCTCAGCAGAAGATGCTAACTGGTACTACCTATTGTGTGAGAGTGGGTGACTACAGTCCTTAGGAACTAAACTCACACATATTGCCCATCACAGGAGAGGATTAATGTGGGCTTTCCTGTGATATTTCATATGTAGTCTAAAGGATGCTGGGTTTTTTTGTTTTTTTGGTTTTTTTAGCTAGGAAGTCTTGCATTCCTGCTAGAAAATACCAGGTGTTTCACTAACTAATGCCTGACCAGTTTAAAGTGGGCATTGTTTTCTAGCAAGAGGTACACAGGCTGATTCTAAAGATCTTAACCCTTTCTCTCTTTCCAATCAGTTAGGGGATTAGAGTCTGAGAGGCTCCAAGACCACACCTTTAGTGTCACCTCTGGCCCATCAGAAATATATTTTAAGATTGGATCCTCCATTGATGGAATAATATTAAACTTTGATTGTCTTAATCAAAATCTTTAACTTTGAATTTAATCAAAAATTGGAAAGAAGTCCCCATTTATGTTGTCTACTAAATTAATAATGTTCCATTTCTTTAATACATCTTGTTATTTTATTATAGACTGCCACTTTTTTCTGTTTAAAAATGTGTAGACATTGACTTTAAAAATGTGTATACTTATCATTGATTTTCAGGATATTCAGTTAATGTTAACGTATATCTTACCCTGAAGGTATAGCAACCCTCCTGTGTTTGGAGGAATTTTATGTTGAAATTTCTCCTCTATGTGCTTTCATTACTCTGTACAGCAATTGCAGAACAATTTGTTCTCCAATTTTGGCTTCAATGGCAGTTATTATAAAAACAATCATGGAAGAAAAATGTATTGTTTTTCTGCCCAGGCGTATTTCTTTCTATCTTTAAAGAGAGTCCTGAATCATAAACTATTAACTTGTGCTTTCTCTAAGAATATTTTTGGAGATCCAAAAGATTTCATTAATGTTTTTGTCACCTCAGTGTTAGATGCAAGGGTATGAAGTCATTTAGTCACTCAGCTCTGCATAGCTGAATGTGACTTGCTCTTACACACACGTGCACACAGACATACCCCAAACCTAGCAAAACAGGTAACAGTGTCTTCAGCCATGTTTCTTACACTAGAAAAATCAAAACAAAACCAAGCCTAGCTAAACAAAAGAAGACTTGTCTTTTAGATGCTCTTGTTACTTATTTATTTATTTTTCTGAAGCTGGGGCTAGAGAGAGCAAGAATTCTGAATTTGGTGCTTTCAGTTCTTTAGAATATGAATATTGCTTTTACTAAGCCTACAATCTCCAGCAGGTTTGTTTATATTATGCAGAATCAGAGGGAGTCCTGGAGCCCAGTCAGAACTATCCTATACTCCACCTTATCTTCTTGGTAGATACTTCTTGGGGTATCATTTGGAGATTCGGGGACTGCTTGATAAGTAGGGTGGTAACTATGGTTCATTTTTACATATATATAACTATAAGAAAGGCATAAAGCCTGAGACTATTTCTTACCTCCAGCATTGTGTGTTAGTCTCTTGAAAACAATGAAACTATGTTTTTTTTTAAAAAAAAAAAATCTTGTTATCTTTGAAGGGTCTGTGAATTTCTCTTGCTACTACTTAGCCCTGGGTTTTTTGTTTTTTGTTGTTTTTTTTTCTTGATAAAGAAATGACGGGGGAAGTTTACAATGAACTCTCAGGAAGTTCAGTCTCCACATCTGAAATCCGTGTTTTAGGCGTTGCATGTATTCATCTAAAATCTTTGTCATCTAAAATCTTGTCTGGCATTTCTTCTACTTTCCGCTATCATCTGACCTTGTTTGCATTTTTCTGGCCCTAGGTAAGTCTGAGAACACACTGGAAGTCAAGTGGTGCTCAGATTGGTAGACTATTGCAGAGCTACCCATCTCTAAAAACAATCCATACAAATTTAAAACAGAAATGAAGTCTGTTACTGCCGCAAAGCTAAAAGTCTATTCAGAATCCCTAGGTGGCATGCAAAGCATTTAGACTCATTTCATTCACATGTCAGGTAGACTTTCATTTAGCAGTGAGATGAATGCTGAATAATGGATCTTTTGAATAATGTAATTAAGAATTCATTAAGGAGGACTTAAAAAAAAAAAAACAAACCCGACAGAATGCAATGTGTGTATACTCCCTACACTGAGCTCCCAAAATGTATCATAGAGTTGATGATTAAAAAAATCAGCTGAGGACCAATTAGAAAAATACTGGTATTTCACTTACAAAATACTGACATTAAAATTCAAAGAGGAACAAATATATGTTTGAATTTATTAGGAATTATGTTAAATCAGGATTAAAGATCATTTTTATTATTTTAAAATGTGCTCGTAATGTAACAAAGGACTTAACAACACTCTGTTTTCCTGAAAAGATCTCTTGGTGTTCACCATGTGGACCTTGTGATACTGAAGAAATTCACTTTGTTCTTCGATAACCAATCAAGTGAGAAATGGCAAACTTCCTTTAGTATTCTTTGCTTTATGTGGATGGAAATGACGATAAGTTTTAAAACAGACCCAATGTGGCAACAGCAGGTCAGAGATTTGCCTGTAACAAAAGAGCTGATATTGCTCTTTGTATTGCTGTTATCTACCAAAAGGAAGGAGGTAAAGAATTTCACTCTTTCTCATTGATCAGCACCTATTAGTATTCGTAATCCCTGTGTCTTCACAGCTTCTCTTGTGTCATGCTGTTTGCACACAGCAGAGAGGAACTGCCTGCTGGAGTCCGAGGCAGATGTTTGTGGATATTAGAGTTCAGTGACTGAGGACCAGGGAGAATCTTCTACATAGGCAATGACAGAATTTTTACCATTTTTCTTGAGTAATGTGAACATTTTATTGAAGCCTCAGACATACATTCTCATAGCATTTGCAATCATCTGTTTTTGTTCTGGGAAAGGGACCATATTCAGTAATGTCGACTGAAATAAAATCACACAATGTGAGAGTTGTGGGTTAAGTTTTATTTGGGGGAAAATGAGTACTTTAGCCCGGGAGATAGCATCTCAAATGGCTCTGAGGACTCTGAAGAGGCAGGTGGGGAACTTGGTGTTATATGTGATTTCAGTGAAAGGAGTGCATGCAGTCAAGCACATACTTAGGCAGAGGCTTGCTGCTAGTCACGAGGAGCAGATGTCACCATTAATGATTTTAGTGCTTTTCTAGATATGAGGAGACACAAGAACTTGGACTCATAAAATCTCCTGAAAATCTATAACCATCAGGAGGCCTCTTCTGCAGTTTTCCCAGAGCAGAGTGCCTCATTCCTGATCTCCACCCTGAACTCCTTTCAGGGAGTGTTGTAGGTCAGTGGCTGCATCAGCTCGTGATTCAATCTTTGCAGAAGCAGATGGCAAGTGCCAATTTTTAGTTGGCAGTAAATTACTCAAATTCTTTGCCTTGGCATGGTACAAGTCATGCCTATCTGTTGTATACAATTTATTATTTTTTCATCAGTTTTTTTCTTCTGATTATATGAAGGGAAAAGGTCAAGAAATTGATGGAATAGAATGAATTCATTTGCTTTTGTTGTCAAACAAATTGAGTTCTATTGATTAATTACAGATCAAGTTGCATTAATATATAACCTAAAATTTATTTTTAAACTTTTTCAGACTAGATTGAAAACAACTATTGAATTAACTTCAAAGCGTTGCTTCTGAGGCTTAAGCAACAGCATAGAACTCACTGGTAAATTGAGCTTGATTTCCCATTCTCTTGAGAATTCTGACCCAGGGGAGCTAGACTCTTTAATGCATAGTTTTATACAAAGGTAATGGCCCACCCTGTAAGACCCACCCTGAAAATTTAAAAATAAAAGAAGCCCCACCTCTCCAGATGGAATTATTCATCCAGATGGTAGTTACACTGGAAGCTTTTAGTGCTGACTGCATTCTTAAAGCTTTCATTTTTATTTTGAAGATCATTTTTTCCTTTAAAGATTTCTTCTAGTTAATTAGAAACAGTAAGACCTAATGGATTGAACAAAGGGTAAAGGATTGCAAATGTTAAAGTTTAATCCTTATTCCATCAGTGACTACTGCTTTGTGTTTCAGCCACATTACATTGTCTCTCTGTCTCTATTTTGTCTTATGTAAGATGTAGAATTTCCACTTCCAGACTAGAGTATGTTTAGTGAGTGAGGAAGGATAAAAAATGTTACCTTCTCTGACAATGGTATTATTTAGAAGAGAAGTTGACTTCTCCTGATGTCCCAAGATTTCATAAACACACTTGTTAGCATCCATGAAAGAGTACGACTTTATACAGTCTGAAATTAGGATATAATTGATCAATAAATGCAATTTAGGAAGTAACCAGAGTTGAACTGGATTGATGCAATGAATTTTTCAGGAGGAAAGGCATATTTTAGCTAGGTTTTTAAAAAATTAAAATAAATCCAGGTATTTTGAGACTACAAAGATCTTTGGATTTCCTTTTAAGTGGTCTCCATGGAAGACCCACGGTAATGTGGTCTCCAGTGTTCCATATCCTTGTATAATCCCCTCCCCTTGAGTACAGTTGGAACCTATAGCTTGTTCCTAAACAATAGAATGTGGCAAAGATGATGGGTTGTCACTCTTGTGATTGCATTTTATTAAATGAAACTTTGCCTTTGTAGACTAGAGCTAGAGAGAGTTTCCTTTTGGTTGTGAAGAAGCAAACAGCCATATGTGAACTGCCTGTGGAGAAGGCTATGTGGCAGGATGGCTTCTAGGATCTGAGATCCTCCCTCAGTCGTAAAACTACAAGGAAACAAATTCTTTCAGAAGCCTTGAGTGAGCTTGGAAGCAGAATTCTTCTATAGTTGAGGCTGCAGATAAGGGAACAGCTAAACCATGCCAGTACTCGTGACCCATGGAAACTGCATGATAATACATGTGTGGGTTTTTTTTTTAAAGCTGTTAAGTTTGTGGTAATCAGTTACTCAGAGAAAGAAAACTGATATAATTGAATCTGTCCTGATCCTGTAATACTAGCAGTAAAATAATTTTACCTTGCACTCCAATATATGAAGGTTCATGTGTAAATTATATATACTACTACGGTAGGACCATGGATTAATTATCATGGAAACTGAGTGTTTCTTATTTTATTAGAAATAAAAATACATAGCAGTTCTAATATTTTCTTGTCTACCCAGTAGATTTCCTATACCATACCTCAGGGTTCTGCATACACATTCGAGACCCATTGCTTTTATCTGGGATTTCCAAGGTTGTAGATCAGAAAATTACTTCAAAAATTTCTTTGTGTATTAAAACCTACATATTGTTAATTTCTGAGTAGTTCCAGTTGTCCATCTGCTGCTGACCTTGACTGGAACCCACTAAACATTCAGTAGTGTGGATGAAGAAAAAATCGGGACACTGAGGAAAGAGACAGAACTGAAGACAACATTGCCTTGGCTCTGGGCATATAATTTTGTTGAACTTTCAAGTCAGGCCAAGGGAATCTGAAATTTGCTTGTTCAATGATAGCAACCCATGCTTGGTAGATCTATCTATATCTATCTATCTATCTATCTATCTATCTATCTATCTATCTATCTATCTATCTAAGGGATATATGGGATTTTCTTTTTGTCTGTCTGTCTGTCTGTCTATCATGTTCTTTGTCTCTTGGTGTATTCTATACCTTTTATTCCCTCATATTCAGCATCAGGAAGGGAAGGACACTATATGTATGTTGTGACAGATGACTTGTAGAGACCCCACTTTACTAAAACTTGGGGAAATACCAAGTAGAATATGACTTTTGACAGATTTCATCTCCTTTTACCAACCTTTGAGGGGACTGAAGTTGAGAAAGTCCTGGAAATAAAAAGATATTTGTCACTTATTCAGTAATTACCATGTATCAAATGTTGTCATGGAAAATTGACCTAAATTATGTCTTCTAATTCCCAAGATTAGTAGAGCAGAATGATTAAGGCACTGATCTGGAGTTGAAGTGCTGGATTAATATACCCACTCCACCACTTGCTACTTGCTGTGACCTTACTTTAGGATCCTAAATCAATCATTCATTTGTTTAACAAATCCATATTGCCTCATTCTGTGAGCTACTCATTCTTTTGGGCACTAGGAATTCAAGAGAACAAAGTAGGCTAAATCCCTCATGGAGTTTAGGTTCTAGTTGGGGGACCCAGATGATGATAGAATAAATAGTAAACAAATACATAAAAATGTTGGTTAGTGCAAGTGCTCTTGAGAAAAGTAAATCAATAATTTGGATGGCAGAAAACTGCAGAATGGTCAGAGAAAGCCTTTGTGAGAAGGAAGATGTCCTTTGAGCAGAGATTGAAAGGAAGGATGGAAAGATGCATGTATGTATCTGGGGGGAAGACATTTCAGAGACAGTAAAGACAAAGTACCAAGGGCCAGTGAGGGGAGCTTGCTTGGCATGATCCAAGAAGAAGGAAGGCATGTGGGTAGAAAAGAATGAGCCAGACAGGAATTAGTAAGAGATAAGCCCAGAGAAACAAGGGTGAAAATAGGGCAACCAGTTAGAAGGCCGTTGCAGTAATTCTGGTGAGAGGATGGTAGCTTTGATTATTGAGATAAGAAGTGGTAGGATTCTGGGTATATTTTGAAAGTGCAGCTTTTTGGCCTTGTTGATGGAATAGAGTGGTTTTAAGAAAAAGTGAAGACTGACTAAGGTTTTGGCAAGTGGAAGACTAGAGTTGTCATTGACTGAGTTGGAGGAAACTGGAGTTAGAGCAGATGTGAAGAGCATGTAAGGACTCCTGTTTTGACCATGAAAAAATTTAGACATATTATCAGATATTCAAAGGGAGATACTGTGTGAGCAGTTGAATACACAGAGTTCAGAGTAGTGGAAGGGTTGTTGTCAGTGTTCACTAGTATTTGAAGCCATAGTACTATGATGATGGTCATCAGGGGGTCACTAGGTCTCTCCTGTCATCTCCTCGGTCTCACTTACATGTTAGTATCTTGGCTGTTTTGAGTCTGTATTAATGTTTTCAATTTTCATAAAAGTTCAGGTGATTTGTTAATAGAAAAAAATCTGTTTAAGCATTATCCCCAGAAATGTAGCAAATAATATATTACTTATCATTCTACATCTTAATCAGAAGGGTTGATTTAACTTAAAAATATATAACTTATAGACCAAGAAAATAAATATTATCAACAAAATAGATGTATTCGCGTATAAGTATTTTTGTCATATTTCTTTTCTTCAGTCCTACCCTGTAATATGTTGAATTATTTCCTTTTCTTATATTTTTCAATATTCTCTTTGCTTATTTTTCTAATGCCTCTTACTTTTGCTTGTGCTTTTTAGTTTACTTTGTATAATACTTCACTTTGCATTTTCTCTTCATCTTTCTTTAGAGTTCTCACCAGTCGCCTCTTAGGCTCTCAAATGTTTCCATGCCCTTAATACTTCCTTCTTTGTCTTCTGTTCATTTTTGACTATCAGCAAGTGGTGACGTTTAGCTTGGAGAAGGACAGGACAAAGTTGTGACTTAAATGCTCTCAGTTCACTTCACAAGCATTTGTGGGGTAAGGCTCTTAGTATAATACAAATTTAAGATAGTGCTCACTTCAGCAGCACATACACTAAAATTAGAACAATACAGAGAAGACTAGCATGGCCCTGGCACAAGGATGACATGGAAATGCACGAAGTGTTCCATATTTAAAAAAAAAAAGTTTAATATAGAGATCATTAACTTACTGTCTTTTTGAAGACTCAAGCTAGTTGGGAAATATAATGTTCCCAGATGTAAAAAAAAAATCAGAAGAAAACTACACAGCAGCGTAGAAAGAATGGCAAAATTGTATAGTAAAAGCTGTGCACACAAATATTGAGGTGTGGTTGAGTACTGCAGTGGGATATTGTCTGTCTCACAAAGGTTTACATTATCTTAATGTATTTCCCATTACCTTAAATTATGAGAAGGCATTGTTGACTGAAAAAAAAAACAGCACAACCTTAAAGTTGAAAGGTGTATTTTACTTAGGGACCTATTGAGGACTGTAGCCTGGGTAGCAGCCTCAGACAGCTCTGAGGGACTGTTCCAAAGAGGTAAGGAAGGAGCCAGGATATTGAGGAGTTTCGCTGAAAAAAAAAATGTAGTCCAACATCAAAAAATTACTGCTACTCACAAAAAACACATCTCAAGTTAATGATTTTAGTGCTTTTCTATGTATGAGACTATGCAAGATTCTGGGCTTACTGAAATTTTTCTTTTGATATACTTCTTAACTGCCTAGGGGCAGTATCCTTTTTTTCTCCATCTTGAATTCCCTTCAGGGTACACTGTTGGGGTGGCTGCAGTGGCTGATGGTTTTATGACAGTAACATCCTTTGTTTACTGAAATGGCAGGCAACATTTTTTGTCTACAGGGTGAAGGTGTGTTATGAAAAACATTTAACAACAGGGAGGGCAGAGTGCTGGCCAAACTTAAGTTAGCTGTCATTTGTGAAATGCAAATTGAAACCATCATGAGATATCACTTCACACCTATTAGAATGCCTCTTTTTAAAAGTACTGTTGGAGATGTGAAACAACTGAAATTCTGATATATTACTGGTGCAAACGCAGAATTATACAGCTACTATAGAAAGCCATTTGGCAGTTTCTCATAAAGTAAAGCTACATTTACCATTCAATCTGACAGTTCCAAATCTAGATATTTACCTAGTATGAATTTGAAAACCTATGAGAAATGAAAACTTACATTCCAGTATAATCTTGTTTATCTATTCTGTATAGCACAGGGAAATATACACAAGATCTTATGGTAGCACACAGAGGAAAAAATGTGACAATGAATATATATATGTTCATGTGTAACTGAAAAATCGTGTTCTACACTGGAATTTGACACAACACTGTAAAATGATTATAAATCAATAAAAAATGTTATATTGTTAAAAAAAAAAACTTGCATTCACACAAATACTTGCAAGTGAAAGTTTGTATTGGCTTTATTCATAATTGCCCCAAACTGTAAAGATCAAAATGTCCTTCAAGTGGACAAACTATGGTGCATCCTTACAATGAAATACTGTAAAATAAAAGGACAACTACTGGTACATGCAATCACATGGATGAATCTCAGTGCATTATGTTCAGTAAGGAAAGCCAAGTTTGAAAGACTACTTTATAACACGTGATGGTTCTGTTATGACATTCTGAGAAGGCAGAACTATTGGCACAGAAATACAAATCAGAATTGCCAGGGGCTTTGGGTGTTGTGAGGGATGGACCACAAATAGGCATGAGGAAATTTGGGGGTGGTGAAACAGTTTGTATTTTGATTTTGGTGGTTATATGACTATATGTGTTTGTCAGAAGTCATAGAACTATACACAAAAAAATATAAATTTTACTGTATGTTAAATTATACCTCCATAAGGTTGGTTTTAAAAAATAGAAGAGAAAAAAAACCTATTTTCTGAATATGATAATAGGTGTTTTGGAGTTGAGTTTGAGTTTGAATAGTCTCTCAGAGGAGAATAATACCTCATGTGTCCTAGAATTAATTCATTTTATTTTTATCATAAAGTTTTTTTTCATTGACCAAATATGCGGCTTTAGGAGGAATTCACCTACAGTAAGGAGAGAAGACAAGGGGACCTATATATCATGCTATTCCTGAGGATAAAAGGACATAAGATAGAGCAGTCCTAAAAGCTATACCGTGTACTGAGTCTCTCTCTGGTGTAGAGTATTTCTTGATTATTTCACAGCACTCCTTTAAGATGGATAACATTATTATCATCTCTAGTTTACTGATGTGAGAACAGTTTCAGAGAATTTAAGTATTTTGCCCAGAACATGGATCAGCCAGGATTCAAACACAGATTTTTTTTGACTCCATAGTTTTATGTTCTTTGTCTGATACCATCCTGTCTTCTAGATTATTCCCACAAATGTTTTCACAAAGATAGAACAGTCAATTTTGAATTATTTTATATTTTAGCTAGCATTATTAAATACGGAATTCCCTTTCTCAGAAACTGAGGCTGCTTCATAAATTGTTGTGCACTTACCCAGCCATTCAGGGCATGCACAATTTGATTCTGGATTACCCTCCATTGCTTCTCCTTTGCATCTATATTCAGAATAATTTTGGGGGAGGGTCTTTGCTAGTCCTTCTGGATCTCTTCCAAGATGTTAGTGTTCGTCAAGTGGAAAAAAATTAAGTTGTTATGCAACCAAGGATAATTATATCATTGTTCAGATACACTTCTTACATGTTGAGTCCTTTAAAGATAGTAGGCCAGGTAAGTATAAATTTTTTTAAAGATAGGAACTATCTTTCTCATTTCTGGTCTACATCAGAATGTCAACTCCAAAACTCACCTTGATGATGTTCAGTAAATATTTTTTTGAAAGAATAAAAAGAATGAATGAACCAATGAAAATGGGAGCAAAGAATAGAGATCAAAATCTCTGGAGTTGGCTAGAGACCTGTATCTGAATCCTAGCTATTCCATTTAATATTTGGTTGACTTTGGGTTAATTATTTAACCTTTCCCAAGACTCATTTTTCTCTACTATAAAATGAAGCTGTATAATAATAGCACCTGTCAATTATTGTTGTGAGGAGTAAATGAGAAAGAGTAAGGAATGTTGCTTATTAGCACAGTTGTAGACATAGTGTTCAGGGTGCAATGTTTATTAATATTTGTAAAATTCTATTATTCTGTTCTATATTGCTTCATTAATAATACAAATTGTAAGTTGATACTAATATTTAGGTGCTTCCCCAAATTTCATTTATTCTTTTAATTCTCCTAATTTCTGACACTCATGCATAATTTAGAGAATGTGACTCTGATTAGAATGATTTAGTCCAGTTTTCAAGTTGTTTTTCTTGAAATGAAGGGGAGGTGGTTGTGAGGGAAAGGATGAGTTGGGGTGGCTGCTCTGGGTTTTCATACATCTCCGTGTCCTCGTCTGCTATCATCACTTATGTAGTGGGAGTCATTCGAAAACAGATTATTTTGGTACAAAATCATATTGAATCCCTGTAAAATAAGTAACAGGAAAATTATTCTCAGTTACCTGTATGGTTAATGATTGGTGGCTTCAAGTATGGCTCAAGCATAAGCTGAATAAATCTTTGGATTTATGTCTATTAAATTAGTGTTGGAGGAGCAGGTCTATAAGGAACTAATTATCAAGAGAGCCTGAAGAGCCTCTCAAGTTCAGAACTTGTTCTGATAGAAGGGTAAGCTACCTAGCGAGCTTTTGCTAGACACGAGGCCTTTGTGTCCAAAAGGAGAGGCTGTCTCTGAGTAAGCACGGTAAACATCCTTTGGACTTGCCTTTAAGTTTGATCAGTACGTCTGAGTCTTTCTGAGGAAACAGGGGTGGAGGTAGAGTGGCTGTACTTAACAATGGAAAGAATTATTTCATGCGGAGGGAAGATACTACCAAGCGTCATAGAGACAATTCAATTTTATTTTGTGCCGTCTAACTTTTTAGTAAATCAGCGGTTATCTGTTAGTCTTTGGGTGACCATACCTTCTGAGATGCAGTAGTTTTGATCTTCCTTTTAACCAATGAATGTGCTCCCTGTTGTCAGAGTGATTTCTATTTCCATGGAACAAAGAGTTATTTAGCCCATACAAACTGTGATTTGGGCCGTTTTGCACTTTAGCCAATTCTGCTAAGTGGTCACAGCCAGAGTAGCAAACAAGCCAATAAAATAATAACAAGGCTTGAAAGTTGTGTTAAGAAATTGTAGTGATCCTATGTAGTTGGGTGTCCATTCAGTCTGTACAGTAAAGGCAGGGAGACAAAATACTGGTGAAAAAAGCCTAAAGCAAGTAATTAGTAGCAGGGGAAAGCAATGGCACATTTAGATTATTACACTTCACTTTGTATTGGTATCAGCTTCTGAATATCTCAGCAGCATTCATTTACATACCCACCGAGGATTGCTGAGCAGAAATTACCCTTTGTTCTCAGGAATAGAATTTAGTGGGGTTACACGTTATATCTAGACTTTGGCCCCTTCAAACAGAAAGAACTATGTGATAATATGTTGAATAATATGTAATCTTCATTTGTAAGTGACCACATCGTGAGAATTGAAAATTTGTCTATTGTGAAGATGCTTTTTGGTGAGAATAGTTTAAAAGTAGTCCTGAAATGTAATTTGTGGCACTTGTATTTTAATACTTGTCACACCTTCCCCTCCCAGGCCTTTTCTAGTTCTGCCGCCCAAGCTCAGAGAAGGTAAGTGTCCTTCACAACGTCACACAGTTAGTAGTTGAGGAGTAGCACACCCCAGGTCTGTCTGAGCCTGCCACACTGTTTCACTCCTCAGGCCTGGTCAGGTAGTGGCTTGTAAAGGGTTGCCACATCAAGTCCAGGTGTCTGAGGCAAGTTGTCCCCAGGTAACTAAATGGGCATTAAATGCAAAGTGTGTGACTGCTAAGAATCATCTGGACCTTGCACACAGTTATTTAGTTAGAAAAAAATTTAAAAGCAAGTATTAAACTTCATATACAGATACTAAATAAAATCGAGTTGATAATGGAAAAGACTGAATAGAGAGGGAAAATATCCCCCCAAAGAACTTTCTAAATCACTAGAGTGTCTTTTTCAAGCCATTTTCTTATCTCTTTCCACCCTTGCTCTGCAGTCTCCTCAAAGACCCTCTGCCAGGCAATTTCAGATGTATTATAAACATGCTCTTGTGAACAAGAGCCATAATTCTCCTCGATGCGGGGCCCTGCTGCTGCTGACAATCAGCCCCAGGTAGCCTTTCACTTACCAATCGCTGTTGGCTCCAAAATAAGTTTTGAAAAAAAGTGAATCGGAGCTTAGGATCCAAATGATAAGTAAAATGAAGGAATGCTTGTGTTTTCACAGCTTGTGTTTTTGAGGTGGTCAAAAGTCACGGAGCTGACCCACCCACGAGAGCCCTCATCATTGCATTCATCTGTTAACAACCTTTTCTGTTTGAGTTCAGGCTGCTGACCTTTTCTTTAGAGTCATGTTTGAAGATTAGCCTTGTAGTAAGGCTAATGGCAATTCCTCCAAAATAAACCACAACCTATATTTCCCTGTTATTCTGTTTTAAGGTTTTGGCTAGTTTATTAAAGTTTTGACATGGAGAAGCCGAGCATACCTTAAATTCACATTGGAAGCACCTACTAAATGAACACTATAGACGCATTATGATATTTTTAGAGATGATGTGAATGGGAAAGAAGATTTCCCCCTGTTTGAAGGGTGTTTTGGTCATTGACATATTTAGCGGGTCACTGGTATTCAAGGATGATAAAGACTTTAGTCTGACACCAGAATTAAGTTTGAAAAAACTTAAAGCCTTCTAGTATCAGGCCAGGATAGATAGCCTTTACTCAAGAACTTTTGGGTGAATCTCTTCTCAGTGCAGAGCCATTACTGCAGACAATGGACTAGACTCTGGGCCGTGCTGGACTCTTCCTGCCTTTCAGAAATTTTCATTCTTTTTGTTAGAAAATATGAGGTCCTGAAGAGTGGCATGCAATACGGAACAAGGGGAACAACAAATGAGTTGGGCGTATAACAGAACTCGGAGAAGAAGAAAACTGTTTTGACTTGAATGGTGAGGAAGATTCATGGAGGGGTGGTGTAAAATAGAACCTAGAGTTCACTGAGTGGAGATTTTCATTTTAAAATAATTAACGAACAGTCCTATTTTATATGCCCAAATATATTCAACAATAGATACTGGATGCTGTGCTGTGCGCAAAGTTAAATATTAAAGTTTAGGAAACGCTGTTCTGAAAGCAGAATTACAGAAGAATACCTAAATGTGTTTGTGTAACCTGTGAACGTTTCAAAGTAAAATGTTGTTTTTACTGAGTCTTGAAAGGTTGGTAGGCCTTCAGCAAATGGCAAGAATGCAAAAGCATTTTAAGCAACCTTGACATCAAATGTGACAGATTAAGTTCATGAACTAAATAAATGCCCAGAAGAAATTTAGATATTGGATAATCCATTCACTGGAGGGAAAAGTGATTTTATCATCTCTTACTTTCATAGGATTTCTTTGAGGGAGGTTTCTAAAGTGCTTACCCACCCATTCCCATATTTCTTTGGAATACAAGCATACATACTCTTTGTTGGAACATTCACATTTTGGTTACAAATCTAATGTTGAATATCCATTTCCCGTCTTGATTGATTACTTGTTCTAGTAGGTAGTAAAGGTGGGGAATAAAGAATCATTTCCAAAGAAACTTTTATTTTGGTTTGAAATACAATCTGGGCTTTTCTGCAGGAGACTGAATGGGCTAGAAATCACATCCTTCTAGAGGCCACTGTTACTGTGAGTCTATGTGCAGAGCTCCTGCTGTCCGACGGCAGTTGCAGAGTAGCTAGAGGGAAAAAGAGTAGAGAGTAGAGGGAAAAAGTCGGTTTGTATTAAAGTTTAACTGGAAATAATATGTGAAGTAAGCCCACAGAACTTTCAAACATGTTTTCAAAGATCAAAACAAACCATAACTAGCTGGATTTGAATGTAAGGAGCATTTGGATATGTTTTTGTACTAACCAACAACCCCCACGTCTATGTGCTTATATAAATATGTCCATATAAAGAAGAATGATACTTATCCTTGCAATTATATATTAAGGTGAGACAAACAGCTTTTTGCTGTTGACTGTCAGATTGTTTTATTGAAAGCTTGTACTCTACTAAAGAAAACAAGGTCAGTGCTGGGGTACATTTCTGGCAGATTATTTAAACTTCTGAAAAGGGGAATGTCATTTAGAAATAATGTGGTTTTTATTAAATAAATCTGTCTAATAATATTAAGGTGTGATTTCAATGTTAAGAACAGACAAAGCCAATCTTAGGTACTAAGAGATGAGGGCAGAAGGTTGGGATCAGGGTGAGCAGGGAGCTGGGTGTTGGTTAGGACAGACACAGAGCACAGGAAAAAATGAAAAATAAAATTCCCTGTTATTCCTATATTGGAGGATATTTGATTTTTGTTTACGTTCTCCTTTGCTTTACAGAATTTTCAACAAAATGAGGTATGAAATTTGAGTATATTTCTAATATGGGATGAAAACAATAGATTTTCATTAGACAGAAATGAAATAAGACCTTTTGTTTTCAATAATTCAGTGATAGTTGATAATAAAAATTATAAAAGGTAAAAACAAGGGATATTGTTACTATGATTCAGTATATCATGGAATCCAGACTTTGAAACGTTGAAGTAAGTTTATCTGTGTTTTCTTTAACTACCATAAACTACTGAACAAATTGCTGTCTTTTTAATTGATCTAAAATTCACAAGCATGGAGAATCTCACTAAGGCCTAGAATTTTTGTGTTTACCTTATTTGATAAAATTCTTTATCCCAAGAGAAAATATTTAAAGTCTTACTAATATTATCTTCATAGTATCTACATTCAGTAGCTCTAAATGAAGCTCATAATTTAGCTTCAGACACACAATTAATGTTAGTACTGTTATACAAAAAATGTTTTGGGTGTGTTTAATTGTAACCAAAACTCTTAACAAATTTTAAGAGTCTTGTAAACTGAAACTCCGTGAGATTTATATTTACATCTCAAAATGCATCAGAGTCTTAACAGTAGAACTGTAATTATACCTTTTGGATGTTTGTCATCCATATGGTTTTGGTGGCCAGAGGGAATGTGCTTTGCTTTTTTTTTAATTGAAGTACAGTCAGTTACACTGTTTCAGTTTCTGGTGTACAGCAGTGTCCCAGTCATGAGTATACATACATATATTCATTTTCACATTCTCTTTCATTAAAGGTTATTACATGCTTTGCTTTTTTGAGGTGACTTAGACGCAAAAACCCAGGGACACAAACTGAGACAAAAATCTCATAGTAACTGAAGGAAAATAATAAACAGTGAGAGCCTTTATCCCTGGCAACTCATAGCAGATTCAAAACATGTTATGGGATGAAGACATAATACATGCGGGGATTTAGACATTGAAAAGCAACATGTTGTTCTTAAAGCACTTTATTTTCTGTTAGCAAATTGGTCTTGGAGGAAGGAAAAAAGAAAAGAAATGAAGAAAATAAAAGAACTGATTGGGGTAGAATTTCTTACACTGAAGCTTCATAATTTCTAAAGTTCTTGGAAAACATCTTGGGATATTCTGAAGAAGCCAGCAGTGTGATTTGACCTTGAACAGATGGGGGATTCATTGGTACTTCCCCATATCACTATAAATGCAACTTGATTTTCATTGCCTCAGGTACTCCTATTTTATTTCTATAGTTTTCTCACCCTTCCTCATGGTACCTCACTTCTTCTGAGCTAAAAAATAGAAATAATATTTTTATTTTCTTAAACCCTGACATGATTTTTTTTTTCTTTTTGTGATATACCATCTCCCGACCCCCAACTGACATGGCTGGCACACCACTTTACAGGTGGCTCACATCTCTTGGGTCTTTGCAACATGCTAGACATGTTATAGCAAAAATGCTTTTCTTTAGCGTATTTATAATATTTTAAAAAGTTACGTTAATTATTTATTTACACTTTTAGAAGAGTGTGAAAGAAATAAAAAGATTTTAGCTATATTACTTAATCTTTTTAAATCTTCTACTTCATTTCTTTCATTTTCTTAGTATCTTTTCCTTAAACAAACAAAAACCAAAAAAACTTTTACTTACATATTTTCTTTCTTCAAAAGTAGAATCACAATTCTCAACTAGTTTAGATTTCCCTTTCTAAATTATCCCTGTCTCTTCATCACCCTTCCTGCACTCCACATTCAGTCAACGAGAATTATCCCATGTTTTCAGTAGCCTCACATCTGCCTTATTCTCTTCTTTTCCATGGTCACAGCCCTAAAAGAGGCCCTCATTAACTCTCCTATGGATTCTTGAAATGTTTCCTAATGGGTCTTTACGAGTAAAGACTCCTCAGAAAAACTAGTCAATGAAATTGTTTCAGAATTTGCTATTGAATTGTCCACTGTATAATCTCTATTCCAGTGATTTCTAAACATGAAAAAAATTCATAGTAAGGATTTTCTCATGGTGATTTTGTGTATCTATGAACATGGATTTTTATGCATACATCAATATCAGAATCCATATTAGCTCTGAAAAATCTTTCATGAAATAATATTTATCCTAACTGCCTGGGATGAGCTCTAATTTTTTTTTTCTGCTTTATTCCTCTCCATCCACTTCCAGTATACAGTCAGTCTTCATTATTGGTAGACTCTGTATTTGCAGATTTGCCTCAACCCTAAAGTTTGTTAAGACCAAAATCAATACTCATAGTACTTTCACAATCATTTGTAAGGTATGCAGCATGGTGAAAAGTTTGCGTCACCAGACAGGCACGTACCAGCTGTGGTCAAACATGGTGAGATGCACTGCTTTCTTGTTTTACTTATACTGTAAAAGTTTTTCATATTGTTGTGCTTTTTGTGGCAATTTTGCTGTTTTAAATGGCCCCCAGCATAGTGCTGAAGCACTGTTTAGTGCTTCTAAGCACAAGAGGGCTGTGATGTGCCTTACTGAGAAAATGTGTATGTTAGATAAACTTAGTTCAGGCATGAGTTATAGTGCTGTTGGCCATGAGTTCAATGCTAATGAATCAACAATATGTATTAAATAAGGTGTCTTTTAAACAGAAACACACATAAAACAGGGTTATGTATTGATAGGTTTACAAAAATGTGGCCAGAGGCTCACAGGTACCTAATCCTGTATTTCCCCAGGGGCAGTGATTCAGTATTTGCTAATTTAGCGTTTGCAGGGACTCTGTAGAAATATAACTGCTATAAATAACAAAAACTGACTGGATTAAATTTCAATTTAAAAAAGTTTTGGTCTGGATCAGCGACGTTATTTCATGGGCTGACTTACAATTTGCAAAACACTGCCTCACATGAATCATTTTTCTCAAAGTTTGCTACTTGGAAAAGCTTTGTTTTTTCAGAGCAAATTGTAGCTATGTTTTCTTTTCTCTGAGAGATTTGTAACTTGCTGCTTTGTATTTTTTTACCTTGCCTGCCAGGAAACTTAAATGTGGGTTTTATGCTCAATTACAGCAACAGTGTTAATCCTTAATGTCGGAATGCTTGCTTTCCTGTTTTTAGCCCTAATTTCCCCCTTTTATTTCTCCTATATAATTTTTGTTTGATTTATCTTTTTAGTAAAGAGTTTTGAAACCTCTTGGGGAAAAGATGGAAATGAATAAAAGAATTAATGAATAGGTAAATAATTGAAACAAGTAATCCTGGAAGAAAGATTTAGAGATAAGAGGCCATCTTTTTAGTAGAGACTTTAAAATATAACATTATTGTCAAATGCTTTGATAGTATGTGTTCTCCTTATTAAGCTGATTTCTTAAATGTGTTGTATGTTAACTTAAAAATGTTCTTTGTGAAGATGAAGTAGAAGGGTTTTCTGAAGTGTCAGAATAATTAAGTAAGGCTTAACAACTTATGATAACAGTGTAAGAAAATTATAAAATGTATATTAATATGCTCCCTTCTGTAAGATCATCTATCTCTTCACTATTGTGTAAAGACTCACCAGTATAGATGACATAAAAAATTCTTGCAATAACAAAGTAGTTGTAGTATGGATAATAAAATCATCAATAGTGAACATCTAGTCATAACCAATAATTTTAATATTTCTACTTACCCTTCCTTCCCACATTTAACCTTCCTTTCCACATCTCTGGGCCTATTAATAAAGATAATTCTAAGTAGTCAAGAGTTGCTACACCAAATTTCAAACTAAGTGAAAGTTTATGTACTTTGCTCACTTAACCAGACTCAGTGTATTTTATGGATTGTTTCCGTGAAAAACATTAATTGATAATAAATTCATTAATCCTAAAATTCTACAATTAACATTTTGCCACAGTTTGTCAAAAAAGTTACAGCAATTTGTGAAAAAAGCAAAAGGGGACACACTGTGAGTTTATTCTCCTAACATTATTTGTTACCACAATTGAGGAAACCTCAGTTGTTAAAAATAATTGGCAATTTACAATAAAGGATATTCTTTCTCAGATCCACAATTTAAAAGGGCCTCTTAAAATAACCTGTCTATAGTTTATCCCTAGTTCTTTTTAGAATAGTAGATAATTGTTTCTCTATTTTCATTTATTAAAGAATTGAGAGTATTAACACTCAATGTCTACTTTCAAGCAATATACCAATATTCTCTAAAATACAGTCTTTAATATTTTCAGAAAGCTTCATAAACATCAGTTTCATGAGTACCATATGCTTAGTAAACAGTCAAAAGACAGAATACATACACATATTTCCTAGTAAGAGGATGATTTATCATTTTGTATCTATTCACCCACTTTTAAATTTATATTTGTATGTAAAAACCCACCTACATATCATAAACATGAAGCGCCTTAAAACTCAAATATGGTGAACTTTGAATTAAAAAATTGGGATAGGAATTAAATATTACTTATTACCAGTGAATCTTATTGTCTGTGCTAATGGGGTATGTTTTTGGGTTAATCACCAAGAATAGTTCGTGGTTAACAGTAGCTTTGACTCTGCTTCAGGCAGAAATCTCCTCTAAAAGTGGTTCATATAAATAAAATGAATATTTACTCATTTGTGTTAATCTGCCCATGAGAGCATCAAACCTTAATGATGGTTATATTCTTGTATTTGAAGTTCTACAAAAGTCTTGTTTCATTATTTTACGTTAGAAAAGTCGAATTTTAACTTTGTTGAGAAAAGATAAAAAGCTCTTATATTTCTTAATCTTTAAAGACTTGCTTAAGAATATTAACCCGCAATCCACTTTTGTATCACTCATATATCACTAATATGTTTGAAATATGTGAGGCAGAACAACGTAAGGATTAATCACAGTGGATTCCAGAGCCAGCAGCCTGGGTTCAAGCCTAGTTCCACCAGTTGCTATCCCTGTGACCTTGGACAGTAACCTCTTTGTGCCTTTGTTTTCCTCATTTGCAAAACAGGGATCAGTATATGATATCAGTCTTATAAGGCTGTTATGAAGAGTAGTGAGCTATTATTTATGAAGTAGTCAAAACAGAAACAGGCACATAGGAGTCACCATATAAGTGTTTGTTTAAGTAAATAATTAGATGAGAGTATTTATTACTCTTTAGATAACAGATGGTTATTCTAATGTTAAAAAAAAGTGTAGCATTTTAAAACTGTGAATGAAACTCAGAGATCATGTAGAAACAGTGGTTTTGATTTTTTAACAGCATTGTCACTCCACACCATTTTAATTTTTTTCAAATAAAATCATGAGAACCTCAAAATAGAATAAAAATTAATGTTATTGAAATGGAGCAGAAGGCCTGGATCTTTGCCCATGCTGCATTTGGTTACCTCTCAGTGGCTTCTGAGTTATGCCATAGATTCCTGAGTTTCTAAGGATAATAGTTTAAAAATTCCTGATTCTGATTAAAGCCTTATTTTACATACGAGGTAACTGAGGCTCAGAGTTGGGAAATGGTTAACTGTCAAGGTAACACAGCTTATTAGTCTTCAGCGAATGCTAAAAACTAGAGATTCTTGTCTGTTGCACACTCATTCACTCCCATGGCTCTCTCAAAGCCCCATATGGTTGAGTCCTTACTGAGCAAGATAAAAAACATATTTTAGTGTTTATTTTCCAGGTGATCCTACTTTAGACATGTCTTCTAACAATATTCCTGCAGTTAAATTCCTTTCTGTCCAGTCTATCATTATAGGCTATATGAAAAGAAAAATAATTTTTTGTCAATTGAGTAAGACTCTCCATGTGCAAACTAATTCAGACTGAGTCAACACAGTGTTAAAATATATTTGAGTGTGAATTTTACTAGTGATAGAGAATAATCTACAAAAGAAATGGACATTCAAATAATAGCTTGTTATCTATACAGCATTTTATGCTGTGCAAAATACCTGCACGAACACATTAATAGGACTCAAAACATTCTAGTTAAGGGAATAGATGGTTCAAAAGATTGTGGGAATTAATATGGGTAGCAAGAACAAGAGCTAAATTTGAGTTGGTCTCCGTCTACTTGGGCTCAATTTTCATACCTTGTAAAACACTTAAACAACTGATGCATGGATTTCTTATTATTGATCACTAATTTCTACTTGTATAAAAATCAACTTGCACAAGTTATTGGAGTTAAGGTGAAGTATTAGTTATATAGCACAAACCAGTATTACAGGCTTAGAGAAGAACTTTTAACCTTTCTAATACTGAGGAAGTGTTTTTGAGTGTTACATTTTCCTTGTTCTTGATATGTACAAATATGATCATTTTATAATTGATTTCCCTTCTTTGGCCCTTGATGAACTTACAACTTAACATATAAAACAATTTACTGCTTCAGGGCCAAAAAATGGTAGCCATTAATGGTTATTTCACACATTTGAATATTGAATGAAATATATAATGATATGATTAGTTTTGCTTATAAGAATTTCTGGCTTTGGAGGAATACAAAATAATACTAAGTGAACCTTTGAATCACGAATTACATCATATTGGAGTAAGCCTTAATCTTGGATTGTGAACAAGGTTAAGGATTGTAGCATCATCTTTGTAAGCTCTTAGCTTCTGTGTGGTCATAAAAATTTGGCTGAATACTACTTTTTAAACAGAATAAGATGACATGAAGAAAATATGTATCATCAGCTGCTCTTCCCTTAATAGGATTCTCTGGTGTGCAAATCACTACGGTAGGATGATGCAATGGGGCATAAGGACAATGAATCAGGTAATAAATTGAGTGTAACACTAATTATAGTCACTATGCACTGAAATACATACATTTGATGGCCATGATGGCACACCAGTGTTCAAAGTCCAAGGTAAGAAATGCATTTTAAATTCTCTCTTTATAAAAACTCAACATTCTGTTACAGTCTGTGTCTGGCATCAAATTCTATATATTTACCTGTGTTTTTAGCATGGAAACCCAATTCCTAAAGGAAAGGTCATTATCATTATTAAGTTTTATAAGAAAATCATTACATACCAGTATCTATTTAATAACAGAGACATCATGAATGTCAGACTTAACACACTTTGCAGAGTGCTAATAACTCCTAAAGTGTATTCTTGTTTGAAGTTGAAGTCAGTATTGGAAATTTTATATTACCTGCTCTGCCTGAAAGCATTAAAAAGTATTTCTGTAATAGCTAAGCTAAAAAAATAGTGACTTTTTACAACTTCGCCTATTTTTTTGGTTCAGTTTCAAAGCTGGTAATAGTTAAGTCATCTGACATTGGCATTGGCCTGAATTAAGCCAGAGGATCATTTTTAACCACACATATTTTATGTTGCCTTCAGGATGAAATAAAATAAGGCATTTATGTGTGCCTCTGTTTACAAATTTGTAAGGTATGTGTGTTTTAGATAACATATTAGCTACATCGAAGTGCCTTTTTTCATATTTCTTTTAGTTTTGGAATTGCATGGATATAAAATATGCATTTATTCAGAAACTAAACAAAAAACTTCAGTCATTTCTGCATTGCAGTGACCCTAATTCAAGTCCAGTGATAGATTGAAAGAGGTTGTTTCTTTTTCTATTATATATTTAAATTAAAAATAGGAAGATGTAGTTTCTACTAATGAGTTTTGTAGTGCTGTTTTAATATGATGTCCCTTAGGAGGTTTCCTCACTCGGTATGAAGGCTCCTAAGAGGTGCTTGTGCACCTGATTAATTCATAAATGGCGCTGAGGGCTGCACATTTGCCCAATCCTAGTTAAATCGTAGTAGGCGGCTATTCCTCTGTAGGATGCATTGCAAATTGTGATGCTCTTATTATACACCTAATTACAGCATTCTATACCAGTCTGATTCTTTACATAAATTCTTATAAATGTGATGTCCATTTTAGAAGTTAGAGATTGAGGCTCATTAAAATGACTTCAATCTGTATGATTATGATAGAACAATGACTTGTGACTTGCTGGAAAATTGCTCTAAAATTCTATGAAGGATATATATATATATAAATATATACATATGGAGAAATAAAAATACTTAGTGATTTACAAAAATTAATTTTTGTATTATAATTAATAATTAAGCAGATACTATGGGGATACAAGAGGGAAAAATGAAAAACATCTGAAAGGATAGATGTAGTCATTTTGGAGTGAGTAAGCAATTTAAAAATTTTGTGTTTTGAACCACAGTTTTTAACCCATCTGTAAAAGGGTTACAGTGCCTCAGGGGTGGGAGTAGTAATCACTCTATCTTACTGAGCGTGAGGATTAATTGCATTAATATGTGTTAAGTGCTTATAACACGTAGTAAATTCTCCCAAATACACTTCATACAGCCTCTCTCAAGCTCTACCCAATCTAATTCTCACCTAGGATGTACTGTTTTCTATTATTATGCTTTAGCCGAAACTGATATTTCCACTGCTGCTCTTTCTGTGCTTTGACATTGCTTCTTTTTGATATTATTCTAGCGGAAGGAGAGGAGTTCCCCCTTTACAATAGAAAGACAAGATGGATTAGAGTTTTATCAAATAAAAATTTGGACAGGCAATACATTTTTTTTTCTTGATTTATAGGTTAAAAAAAAATAGCCCAGTGTATACATATCAATGAACTCTAACTATTTGTCTTCAATTATGCCTTTTATTATTTCTCCCTGTTATATGAGTAATGGTGTTTTATTAAGATACAGCATTTATTGCTATATCTAAGGTGAATGTTAAAGTATCTTTTGAATTCTATCCTTATTTCTGGGGATACACAAGTTCCATCTTGGTAAATTAGGGACCATTCTACTGAACTGAATCCATCATTTAATTCAGTCAGCTAACAAATCAGGTTTATTATTATTTATCTGCTCTTGTAATGTAGATACCCCATCCAGAAACTATCTGAACATTTATCTAAACCTGGAGGCTATTTCTTCAATATAGTCCTTTCTTTTTATTCAGGAGCTCAAAGATGTCAAGTATATTATCTTAAAGAAGGGAAAGGAGTTTTCATATTACTAATGTTTTAAATGAAACATAAAGAAAAATGAAGCTCAAAGAAGTTAATAGGCTTATCACAGATTTGACAACTAGTTAATGGTGTAGGTAGAACACATGGCTTGTGATTCACAGATTTTTTTTCCATTTTGCATTTTATCGTAAAGCACAAGAAATGGGAAAAAAGGAACTATTATAAGGCAAAAATGTAAATATGAAAACATACTGTGAATGTCAGTATAATACTTTTTTCTTCTAACTCACCAATCACATAGTCACTCAGAATGTGAAACTCTTTTATGACCTTTCCATCTGACACAGCTGAATTGTTTCAAATCAGCTAAAAAAACCTTAGACATATTTTGCTGACTTATATGGTCTAATGGATATAACACAAAAGGTTTTTCCCCCTAGATAAAGATGGTCTAAGTTGTAATAATACAGAGCCTTTCACTTATAAAATTATCTCATTTATTAAAAAATGATTATCAGCATTTACAAATACTTTGGATGTGTGCTCTTAGACAGTCTTTTCTCCCCCCACATTTTAGACCAAAGCATAGGAAAACTTGATCACTTAGTAAAGCTGTTCTGACCTCAGTCAAAATAAGGTAAAGAATTAAATGGTCACACGTGTTGGTAGGATAAATTTCCATTAAGGTTAAATTAGCAGGAACATGCTCTGATCTCTTACTGGACAAAGAAATGCATTGTGTTTAGAATAAATAGCATACCTGAGATCCTGGTCCCTTAACACAGGTGGTTCACTGTGCATATAGTGGCAGTGGTGGTCATATTTGTGTGGAGACAGATTGTGGATGAATCCAACTATACTTTTAGAAGGGAAAAGAGAAGTTGCTTCTGTTATAATTAGCTCGTTATAATAGAATGATATCTTGCTGAACATTAGCTTGCTATCCAGCATTAGCCTGAGAAGTAGACTGATACTCAGATTCAGCATAAACAGAATAAATAGATTTGTAAAATGTTTAACTTATCAAGTGAATTTGAGCAAATCCAATTTAAAATAAAAATTACTTATTCTCAAGTTTAAGATGGTAAGATATAACTGGACATTAGTCAAACATCACACAGGTTACCATAATCCTAATTAATATTACTTCTGAATTTTATCCCTAACAATCATATTGTCTTTATAAAGACCTTGGAACATGCTCTCTTGAGATTTTAACTGCATCCATATATGAGTATCCCATACCACCTCAAGGGAAAAACCTTATGGGATTTTTTCTTTTTTTTTTCAGTAGGTGGTGGGTAGGAGGGGTGATTAAGATTCTAATGAATCACCAAAACATGCATTAAAAAAAAAAAAGTCAAACAAGCTATAAAAAAAGTCATCCTTAAATCTGGAATCAAGATATACTAAAAATAAACTCACTTTGGGATTTCTTAAGGTTTCTTTTGGACCTGAATTTCTTTCCAAAATTAAAATAGATTTTCTATAAGTATTTGAGTATATGAACTAAATACAGTATATTGTCAGTTTACCTGTTTGTTTTTACTTTTTTAAGTTTCTTTTTTACTTTTTTAAATTGGCCTTAGCTAGCCATACAAAATCCCTTGGATATAGTATGGTACATGAGAGATTATATACAGGTTCTAGACCTGTTGTGAGTTGGGGAAGAGCCACAGAAGTAGCTGAGCATTCTCCAATGAACCAGAAGGGGTTTCTGGTTGGGATTTAATGAAAAGAAAGTTCATGACCCTGGTGACTGGAGGGCATGGATGCAGTAGGATTGGATGCCAAAAATGAATGCCTCTATGGGAATTGTGCAAATTCGAGCAAGTTGGAGGATGGTGATGGGCAAGTTAACTCTTCCCAACCTTGTGGGGTTTGAATCACTCATGGAAAGATGGGATGAAACATGGGAAAAGGCAAATTAAAATCGCAAATTAAAACTGAAAGTGGCTGAGTGTACCTTAAAGTGACAGGATTATGTAAAAATGGAGGGCCTTGAGCTAAGTTATAAAGAAAGAAAAAATAATATAATTCTGCACATCTGAGGTTGTGATGATAAAATCATACCTTGTTTCTCATATAAAAATGTACATAAATTACTAAAGAATGCTTTAACTTTCAAAATGTCTTGGCTTAGGTTTTGAATTCAATGTAGAAGAAAAATATTATTTTGTCTGAAACTGTTATTTGTCCAAGAAAATTAAAACAAACTATTTTTTGTTTATTGTCCAGCCTCAGGATTTTAATTCAAACAATACTTATGAAAAGTCAAGAAACAAAGATTCAGATAAAGCCTTGCAATCTGAAATCACACAAATTAATTACAAGGGACTGACTATAAAAATTGGATTTAGCTGAGTGTCTGGCAGCAGTAAACTGGAAATAAAATGTTATGATTGTCCTTATTATTGTTACTACATTCCACTCCTAACCAGTTTAGGAGGGAAGCAGAGCATAAAGGGAGCCGCCTTGGTCTTACCCAGGTCCACCTCCATGATAATGTTGTGGAAGGAGTTGGGAACAGTTTTGAGAGAGAAACTTGAACTTGCCACGTGATTTCTTATACTGGAGTTTTTGATTCCCTCATTAATTTCTGATCTGAAAGCCACAGCACTATCCCTGTACAGTAGTGGTAAGGAAGGGAGGGGGCAGCTCATGGACACCTGTTTTTGAACTGGTCTTCAGTTGTTTAGTCCTAAGGTGCCTTGATCTTATCAGTGATAAAGCCTACCTATTGCTTCCATTTACATTCATGGTTAAAGACTGTTAGTATAAAAGTAAATTTCATGGACAGGAGGATTATAGTAATATTTCCATTCCTTTCTATAGCTAAGTTTTGTCTATTCCAGTTGGTATTTATACAAGTGCCTGTGACAGTTTAACATCCTAAATATGATCTAATAACTCTACTGAATTTTAGACTAAATGCTACCATAAAGATCTACTATATTAAAATATTTGCATATGGCATTCTCCTATTCTGAAAATTTATGAATTTTAATAAAGTTGCTTAGATTTTATACCTCACAGTTGTAATTGTTCATAATCCAGGAATACTATTTAAAGGGAATTGATTTTTAGATTCCACATACAAGTAAGATCATATGGTATTTGTCTTTCTTTCTGACTTACTTCACTTAACATAATACCTTCTATATCCATCCATATTGTCACAAATAGGAAGTTTTTTTATGGATGATTAATATTCCATTATGTGTGTGTGTATATATCACATCTCTATCCATTCATCTGTTGATGGACATTTGGGTTGCTTCCATATCTTGACTATTGTAAATAATGCTGCTGTGAACATTGGTGTGCTTGTACCTTTTTGAATTAGTGTTTTGTTTTCTTCAAGTGAATACCCAGAAGTGAAATTGCTGAATCATATGGAAGTTCTGTTTTTAATTTTTTGAGGAACCTCCATACTGTTTTCCACAGTGGCTACACCAATTTACAACCCCACCAGCAGCACATGAGGGTTCTCTTTTCTTCCCAGTCTCACCAATACTTGTTATTTGTGGTCTTTCTGATGATAGCTATTCTGACAGGTGTGAAGAGGTATCTCATTGTGGTTTTAATTTCTATTTCCCTGATAATTAGTGATGCTAAAAATCTTTTCGTGTGTCTGGTGGCCATCTGCATGTCTTCTTTGGAAGAATGTCTATTCAGGTCCTCTGTCCATTTTTAATCAGGTTGTTATTTTTTGATATTAAGTTTTATGCATATATTTTGAATATTATCGCCTTATCAGATATATCATTTACAGATACCTTCATCCATTTAGTAGGCTGCCTTATTGTTTTGTTGATTTTTTTCCTTCTCATTGCAAAAGCTTTTTAATTTGATGTAGTGACATTGCTTATTTTTGCTTTTGTTTCCCTTGCCTGCGGAGACTGATCCAAAAAAATACCCAATTTCAGAGAGCATCCTGCCTGTTTTCTTCTAGGAGTTTTATGGTTTCAGATTTTACATTTAAGTCTTTAATTCATTTTGAGTTTATTTTTGTATGTGAATCTAAAAAACTAAACGAACAAAACAAAATGAAAACAGAATCACATATACAGAGAACAAATGGGTGGTGTTGCAGAGGGGAGGGACATGGGAAGGATGAAATAGGTGAAGGGGACCCAGAGGTACAAACTTCTAATTGTAAAATAAATAAGCTATGGGGGTGTCATATACATAGGAGTAAAGAATATGGTCAATAATATGGTGATACCTTTGTATGGGGACAGATAGTTATTAGACTTACTGTGGTGATCATTTCATAACATATGCATGTCAAATTACTAAGCAGTACACCTGAAACATAAAATTGTACTTCAACAATATTTCAATAAAAAAGAATGCAAAACAAAACAAAACAAAAAAATGGAATTGAAATTATACGAAAACACTTAAGAGCAGAATTGTCTTCAGCACTCCCATTACTTTTTGTATGTTGATTAATTTCACCATTATAAATAAAAGTCTATGTGTTGTTTAAAATGAAAACTATACTTGGCTTTGTAAATATGTTTGTGAGTTAGCATGTGTCCAGATGTATCCTCATGATAACTTATGATTTATCAAAAACAAACAAACCTATGAAGTAATATGTACTTTGGTCCAGCACTACAACTATTAAATAGTTGTTTTTTTAGGGCAAGGCAACAAGAATTCTATGTATTTGCAATGAATGAATAATGAATGGTGATAATAACTAGGCCCCAAATCAAAAAGTACATCCAGTATCTTGTATTAAAAAGTAACAACTTTATACATTAGAAGAATGTAAAATGCAAAAATAAAGTTTTAAATTTATTTTAGAGCATTTTCCAAATTGTATAATTCTAGCAGTCTCCCTTCTAAGTCTTTCTTCTTTTATAGTAAACACATTACTGTTTTTTTAAATCTTTTGTTTGTTTGTTTGTTTGTAGTTTCAGTTCAACTGAACACAACTGTATTACTGGGTATACAAAAATCAATAAGAGGTGTTAGTCCTTAAGAGTTTTATAATTAGTAAGGAAGATTATTTGTTGGCTCATTTATACATACTCCAAAATGTACCAAAAATAATTTAAAACAACCTTTAAAAATACATTGTAATAGCATGACATGAAAAAAAAAAACAGGTAAGAATGATGAAGGGGAGAATAAATAACAGTAAGGAAGTAAATGTAATTAGAAATAAGATTCATGCATTATGCACACTTAGTAAAATCTTACTTTCAGTGAGATATGTGTAAACTGATAAAATACAGTGTGTGATTAAGTATAACAATAAAAAAAAGTACAAAGTAGAGCTGTAACAGAAAGAGAATGGAATGCATAACTAGCTAATTTTTTTGAGGTTTTAGCTAAATCAATTTTTTTTTTTTAGAAGTGATATCCAGCCTCACTTTTGAAGGAACAAGAGAAGTAGATTAATGGAATAGGGGGTGGAATGAGACATGCTAAGCTGTGTAGTCATGAAACAGAATGGTACAGTGTATTTGGGAAATCAAATGCTGCATTATGTAGTAGAAGAGAGAACAGGCAGGCTCATTGGTGGGTGTGGAACTGGCCAGATCTACAGTGTATAAGTTTTTGAATTAAAAAAATATATATATAGATCAGGAAGATCCTCAGTGACCCAGATTTGAGATGGTGGTTCAGTTGAATGATTGTGAAGAGCTGTGAATTAATTACTGTTATTTTCAAAGTTTTGTTGGAAAAAAATCAAACATAAAAAGAAAGAGTAATATAGTGAACCTCCAGGTATTCACCCCCATAGGTTTTTGAGGACAGTGTTGTTTCCTCGATATTTTCACCAACCACTTCTTGCCCCACCCCAACACTACCACTGGAATATTTTGAAGCAAATTCCAGACATTATATAATTTCATCGGGAAACAGTTCAGCATGTATCTCTATAAGATAAGGACCTATTAGAAGCATAACTGGACACACATAAAACATTAAAAGTGATTCCTTAAGATTCTCCAGTACCTAATCAATATTACAATTTTCCCAAATTTCCCAATTATTCTTGCCAAAATTCTCAGAGATAATAGATTAAAGACACTCTTTTGCCCTAGCTTTAAATGTAAATTTCATATAAAAGTACATTTTTTGGCTGAACTAATCAAAACACTATTAACGTCAATGCTAAAACATACAATATTTGAAATGGTAGTGGCTTATAATGAAAGTTTTGGACTATTTAAATTCTAGGACACAGGATTCAGTTGTCAGCAGCCAGGAAGAGATGAACTATGACAGAATCAGTATGATCTGTAGTTTTGCAGATGGAGGGAAGGTAGCAGAACATAGCACAATTCAATTTTCAAAGATGCATTAGTAAAAGTTTATTTCATAAATGATTTTACAACTTTAAGGAGAGCTGGAAACTGCTTGAATATCCCCCACATCTCTTTAAGAAAATTGTCTGTGTAGCTATAGGATACGGATGGAATAGTTTCTAAAATCAGTAAATGCAAGGAAAGCAAAGGAAAACATAAACCAGACAAAAAATACATTTCCAGAACCAAATTTTTAAGTATTCTGCATTTTGTCACTTGCTAAGCCACAAATAGGCATACATGGAGCTGCAGTTCAACATACTTTTGTTGCTAACATAAATAAAGTTTGGAGCACTGCTCTGCAAATCAACCAGACTGGACCATGAGTTACAAATGTATAAAAGAAGTGTCAGAGACTAATTGGGAAGTTATAGTGGGCAAAAACAAATGTTGGAAACAAACTATGGTGGGGTAAGAAGACTTAAGCTGGGAAGAACAGACTGATTTCTTTTTACAGGTAATGTACAATTCTACCTGATAAAATTGAATTCAGCATAGATATTTCAGAAAACTTATTTACTAGTTACAATATTTGATTTCAGAATCCATAATCTTACTTATTTAATGAGTTTCAGTTAAGTCTGCAGGTGATTCCCTAACTTGCAAGTCAAAGTGCTTCTTAAGTAGTAACAGGTGGAAAAATAGAACTAACCTGCACATGGGATAGAATCAGAGTCAGAGTATTTTTAAAGTATTAATTTTAAAGGGAGATTTTTCATCATAAATAGGTTTGTTGGACAAGAAAGTTATATAGTAATCAAAAATAACCAGTACTGGTTTTGAAACCATTCTTCAAAACATATAGAATATGTTAATTACTATATATAGAGTATATATAGAATAAAAAGGAATCTTAGCTCATCAGTAACTCTTAAAGTGTGCAAATCCTTAATGACTATAAACTCTTTTATTTTACCCTACAATGGCCAGCAGCGCTACACACAAATTAAACAATTGTTCCCAACTTCAGAAGCCTGCAGATGTCAGTATAGCAACAGCAGCAAGACATCACATAGATCAGTTGATCAATCCTGATGGTGGACCATTAGGTCACATACTTATTATTTACAGATACCAGCAACTTGAACATTAAAATGAAATTTGTCGTATTTAGGCTAGAAAACCCTTTGAGTAATTTACCTTTATAATACTTACCTTTAAAGAATATCATTCTGGAAAGATCATTTTGCTCAAAAAGGGTGGGGTGGAGAGCAGGATAAGAAATGAAATTTAAAATTAAAGTAATGACCACTTTAAATAAAAATAAATGTCCTTTATGTATGCTGAATGATTTGAAAAATGTTCTTCTAAACTGGGGACTATATTCCTCACACTTGATTCACCAGCTTCTGGCACCTGTCAATAAAGCTCACTGTTAACTGGGGCAAAGCTATGATTTTTTAACATTGATACGTAAGTGAAGTTTTCTTATTTCTAATCATATTTCATGTAATTCAAAGTGAAAAATGCTTCCAAATACAGCAGTATTTCTCAAGTACAACTTACAATTTTCTGTACACACTTAGAAAATAAGTATTTAAATTTGAACATGGAAACCTGCACAAATATATGTGTGTGGGTTCCTTTTCTTATGAAAATATTTTTACAATTGTTTTTTTGTAAAAGTGAAAAATTGACAGGTTTTAGAAACTGGACTCTGATATCCAGAAGCTGTCTTCTCTACAGTGACCTGCCAGTGACCTTTGTCATGACATTGAAGGACTACACTCTCCAGGGGTGAGAAGTAATTTGACTTCAATAGTTCCTGTGCTCTAGACATGTATAAAACAGAGACTATAAACATATACTGTAGGATTATTTTGGCTCCAGTTAAGCTGACACCATCAAACTCATTTCGTTTAGAACTTGCAGACATGGTTTCAGTATCACCTCTCTGCTGAAATCCAGAAGGTTAAAGAAAAGCTAGCTAAAACCAACATTGCACTTTTGCTGGGACAGCAATTATCTTTCGTAAGCAAGTTCATGTTTTTATAATGCTTAATACCATAAGTGTCACTGTTTGTTGATTTTAATGCCACTATGGATGGGCAAAGTCAGAAGCTTTTTCAAAAGGTCAAAAGATAGTTAGAAAGCAAGACAGATTAAATAGACATATTAGGAAAAGAATATCTATTTATGCTTTTAAATTTAAGCTTCACTTTTCCCTAAATGTACTTTGGTAGGCACATGTACAAAAAAATCAATGAAGTATACACGTAAGCAGTTAATTTTTATGGTCCACAAATGTATATTTAATTGTTTCCACTTTTATATTTGTTTCAATTTTTACCTAAAATTTTTAGAACTTCTCTGAGAACAGTATCAGTGCTCCTATACAGTATGACCATATTTCTTAATCCGTGGCAGTGTAACAGACTATACAAAGGAGACAAAGATAAATAAACCCTATAGTAGATATAAAATAAAGTTAATAATGCAAATTAATATCATATAATCTTTCAAAAAATAACAATTGAATTTATATAAGCTGGTTACTAATTAAGCCACAGATGCAACTTAAAAAAGATCTCAAAATGCATGAAGTATCTAGGATGTTATCTTAACACAATGCAGTTAAAACCAGAAATTAATTAAAAAGTGGAAATTTAAAATGTCAGTTGCACTAAAAAGAATTCTCTCCTGAATAATGCTAAGATCAAGGAGAATGTCAAGCCTGAGATTATCAGTTGTTAAAATGACAATGGGAGCATCATAAGACAAAGTGTATGGTGTGCATCCAAAACTGTAATCAGACAAAAATTCAAGATGTAAATGCCTACATTTAAAAATAAGAAAAATAAAATAAATACATATTAACTTAAACAGTTGGACAAATGAAAATAACTGGAGTTGAAGAAAGCAGAAAAATACAAGGAATAACTTAAAAATAAAGAAATAAACAAGTAGTTCCAAGATAATGTTCTTTGAAGAAAACTAAAATATGCAGATCTGCAGTATAGCTAATCTGGTACAATCTGATAGGCTTCCCCAAAATGCCACATCCTAATCCTGGAATTTGTGAGTATGTTATCTTAGATAGTGAAAATGACTTTGGATATGTGATTAAGTTAAGGATCTTGAAAAGGGGAGAGAATATCCTGAATTATCCAGGTGTGCCCAAGGTAATCACAAGAGTCTTAAAAAGGGGGAGGCAGTAGAGTTAGTGTCAGAGAGATGTAAGGACTGAACAGAAGTTAGAGAACAGAAAATATGTTAAACTGCTGGCTTTGAACTTGGAGAAAGGGGCCATGAGCCAAGCTATAGGAGCAGCTTCTTAAAGTGGGAAAGGCAAGGAAATGGATCTCATGAGAGCCTGCAAAAAGAACAAAGCCTGTGCACACATCTTAGACTTCTGATATAATTATCCCACTTATATGCATATATATTATATATAGAATAAGTTAGATGTTATGTATGATAAAACAATAGATATAAAAATTATGTTTTTATATATACAATACAGTTGTTATATAATTGTGTTGTTTTAAGGTGCTAAGCTTGTGACAGTTTGTTACAGTGATAAGAGGAAACTAATACAGCTAATAAATGAAGAAGGCACATAAGAATTAAAAATAAGGCTGAATATAAAATATGTATGGCTGAGATTAAATTTGCTGGATTAAGTGCAATTTAATGCTGATACCTTTGAAAATTTGAAAGAATGCAAGATCTCCTGAAATGGTTCTAAAATCTGGCCAATGAAGTATACAACAACAGATGGTACAATGTACTTCCAAATCTAGAAACAACCATTACAAAATTCAGAGAAAACCCAAAAGAATATTAAAAAAAAATCATCATGATATGTATTAACACTTCAAGCTTCAAAACAATCCCATGAGGAAAGCAATCTTATTATTCCCTTTTTGTAGATGAAGAAACTGAGGTTAATAGGCCTTAAATTATATTGTTAATAAGTTTCAGAGTCAGTGTTGGAACATAGGAAGTCTGATTTCAGTGTTTATGGTGTAACATTTTATTTCAAGAATGCAAAGATGCATCAAAATAGATGAATTTTAGTAAATTGTTGAATCAGTCAATAATTCCAAAAAAATCATTTTGTCATATTTAAAAAAATGATGAAATGCAGTATCACTATCTAAAAAAAGATTGGCACAAAGTAATACAAAAATACTGTGACAAAATGTGTTCTAGCAATAACCAGAATTTTATTGGACTTTGAAACATTGAATACATTTTTCTTAAAATTAGGAACTGGAATAACATAAGGTTGTCAATTATTGCTATTATACAAGATGGTTCTGAAAGTTCTAGATAATACAATAAAGGAAGACAAAAATTAGATGTTATTATTGGAAAGAAAGATAAAATTATCATTGCTAGAAATCACATAATTGTTTAGAAACTCAAATTAATTGATTAAAAATGTTCACCCTAATGAGCAAGATCAATAATGTAATCAGTTACAAAATCAGTAAGTTTACAATATATCACTATAAAAGTTTACTTAGTACAATAGCAAATATTCTCATTCACTAAGCAATGAAAATAGGTAATACTTGTAAGATTTTAAGGTGAAAATATGTTCCAAACTTGTTTGAAACACCCCTATAAAATTTGGAAAGAAAAAGAACACACTTCAATAATTGTTTTCCTGAAATAGAAACATACTAAATCCAAGACACTGATTATCCCCCCACATAATTAATAAATCCAGTTAAATTTTTAAAGTAACACTGTATAACTTTTCTTAAATGCTTTACTCTGAAGTAGTTATTATGTTAAGTAATACATGTATAAATATGCATGCTTTTTTAAGACTTAACAGATCTTATTGGTTAAGATAATCTGTTATTATTATTGTAGATGAAGAAACAGATTTTTAGAGGTTAAGTGGATAACACAGGATTAAAATTGTCTCAGGCTGTACAATTTGAGATCTTCCCACTTTAACACTATATAATGTGACTCAAGATCCCTATAAAAAATGGAAAACTTTATCAAATGATTCTAAATTTCATATGTAAGTTTAAATCTATGAGAATAGCGAAGAGAACTCTATAAAGATAAAGCTTATTTAATGTTGTAGTTGGCTTTTAAATGTTAAAATACATTGTAAAATTACAGTAATTAATAGGGAGATACCAGTACAAGGAGTAGAAGATTTAGCCATCAAACCTAAGTATCAATGAAAACACTAATATATGATAATAAAAATAGTATTTTAAGCCAGTGAAAATAGTGCTAGGACAATTATTTTAACCATAATTACATTCTCAATAACATATCATACTTTAAAGCTTCAAAATATAGTCCAGATTGGTTAGAGAGTTAAATACAGCATGTGAATCTGCAAAGAGCAAGAAGAATTAAGCAAATACTGTGATTTACAACAGCAAGGTCTTTATAAAAATGAAATAAGAAATCATAAAAGAAAAATGAATTGATTTCAATGTAGAGAACTATGAAGTATTGTATATAAATCAATACTAGAAACAAAAAGGAAAGGCACAAATTGGAAAAGTATTCTCAATATGTTTGATCAATGACTGATGTTATTATATGGACAATTCTTACACATTAGTTACAATAAAATAAACAATGTGAAAAGAAACCTGAGTAAACAGATGATCATAATAAATGCAGATGTCTAATAAACACTTGTAAAATTATTCAGCCTCACTTTTAATCAGTGAATGCTAAATCGATCATACAGCACCCTCCCTGCCTCAAAAAAAGGTTGATTGAGTGACTGATTTCTGACTATTAATGAAAAAAGCCTGTTAATTTACTTTTTACAGTATCAGCTTTCTTGAGACATGATTCACATCATAAAATTTCTCCTTTTTTAGCATTCAGTCCACTTTTTAGTATTTTCACAGAGTTGTGCAACCATAACCACTATCTAATTTTAGCACATTTTTACCCCAAAGAGAAAAATCATACCCCTTAGCATCATCCTGTATTTTCTTCTCCCCTTTGGAACCACTAATCTACTTTCTGTCTCTTCAGATTTGCCTATTCTGAACATTTCCTAGAAATAGAATTATCCAAATTATATTTTTTATTTTATAAAATAATTTTAAAGTATGGGAAAGGATGCTATGCAACAACAAAAAAACTAGATTACCCATTGTGGTCTTTGTTATTGGCTTCTTTCATTTGGCAGTTTTTCAGGGTTCATCCATGTTGCATCATGAATCAGAGCTCCATACTTACGGCCAAATATTTCATTTTATGGCTTCTCACATTTTCTTTTTCTGTTATTCAGTTGATGGACATTTGTTCCATTTTCACTTTTTGGACTATTATTAATAATGCTGCTGTGCACATCCATGTACAAATTTTTGTGTGGACATTTGTTTTCAGTTCTCTTGGGTATATATCTAGGAGTGGAATTGTTGAGTTATGTAGTATTGATATATTTAATATTTTGAGAAACAACTGAAGTGTTTTTCACTGAGATTGCACCTTTGACAATCCCACCAGCATTGTAGGAGAATGCCAACTTCTTCACATCCTTGCCAAAATTTGTTAATGTCTCTTTAATTTTAGTTATCCCAGTGGTTATAAATTGATCTTTAATTATGGTTTTGATTTTCATTTTCCTAATGACTAATGATACTGAGTGTCTTTTCATATACTTATTGACCATTTGTGTACCTTCTTTGGAGAAATGTCTATTTAAATCCTGTGCCACTTTTAAATTGGGTTGTCTCTTTTTTTGTTGACCTATAAGAGTCTGTCCTAGATACAAGTCCCCTATTAGGTATATGGTCTGCAAAAGTGTTCTCTCATTCTGTGGGTTGTCTTTTTATCATCTTGAGGGAGTCTTATGAAGCACAAAAGTTTTAATTTTGATGAAATCTAATTTATCAGTTTTTTTGGTCATCCGTGCTTTTGGTGTCATATCTAAGAAAGCATTGTCAAATTCAAGGTTGTTAAGATTTCTCCTAAGTTTTCTTCTAAGTATTTTAGAGTTTTGGTGCTTCCATTTAGATCTATGGCATATTTTCGAGTCAATTTTTCTATATTGTGTGAATTAGAGGTATAGTTTCATTCTTTTGCATGTGGATTTCTAGTTGCTCAGTACCAATTTTAAAAAAGACCATTCTTTCCTCATTGAATTTCCTTGGCATCCTTGTTTGTTGTTATTGTTTAGTGACTTGACTGGACTAAGTTTGTAAAGTCTATTTTTTGTCATACAGGCACTGTATGCTCACTAAGCTGAGTGGTCATCATGGGACAGAGACTATCTTACATGTCTTGAATTAATCAATCTCCTAGCCTTTGCCAAGTGGTTCTCTGTGTATTTGAAGGCATGCTTCAATGCTCCAATAGGCAGGCTGCAACTCTGCCTTAGCCTTCTATTCCTACTTGGGAAAGCCTCAAGATCAGGTAGAGGTGATTGGGGTGTTTTCAGATTTTCCTTGAAATGTGCACAGCTCTGCATATATGCTTGGCATTCTGGATTCTCAAGAATAGCTCAGGGTGGATTTCTAGCACCATTGGTGGAAATATCATTCCCCAGATTTTCCTTTTAAGATGTTTGTTTATCCTCTTATTTAGCAATGACTAGTACTCCACCTCACACTGCTTTGATGTTGAATAATCGCCACTGGTTACTTTCAGCAAATGCTCTACAAATATGGCTGTTTGCACAGGGCAAACTTTGAATCAGAGCAAATAAAGATAAACTAAAAATGGAGCTTTTTCAGGGAGCTTCCAACTTGTGATGTTTTTCTGGGAATGGGGCTTTGGGGATCTCCAAACCCATCTGTCTGTTCTGCTGGCTACTAGGTTGCTAATTTTTATAGTCATCATAGTTGTGAGGCTGTTGTTTTTCAAGTGTACTGTGGACCTGGGAAGAGGAGGGTAGGAACAGGGAAAATTTAAATGCCACAAAGCTCAGTTCTTACTGAGATTCAGTCATTTTTTTTTTTGATAAGTTTCTCCTTAAATTATTGTGAGCCTTTGGTTAAATTTCCAAGGTTCTGAAAAAGTTGATTTCAGTAATCTTGCCAGTGTGCTCCTTGCTTCTGTGGAGGAGCAGATTTTTTAGAAGTCCTTTTCCCACCATTCCCAATGTGCTTCTCATAATTTACTTATAGTATAAATTATCCTATTCTAAATTTAAATTGGTGTAAGCTCTATTTAAACTGTGGTGTTTAGAATATATTAGAAATTGCATAATATACAACTACTTAAACTTATTAAAATGATGAAAAGTTTCAGATGAAAACTTTAAAATTTCCAAAGTGGTACATTGTTTTTTTTATAGTTCTTTCTGGGCTAAATCACCAAGACATATATGAAGTCTATCTTAGTAGGAAATGAGTTGGAAGGACCTATTTGAAAAGGAATGAGAATTTGTGACAACATTGATGGACCTAAAGGGTATTATGCTAAGTGAAATAAGTCAAACAGAGAAGGACAAATACTGTATGGTTTGACTTGATCTAAAAAACAAAACAAATGATCAAACATAACAAAACAGAAACAGACTAAGATGCAGAGAGCAAATTGGTTGTCAGAATGGAGGGGACGTGAGGGAATGAAGAGAAAGAAAAGGTAACAATCTGAGGTAATGAATGCTAATTAGCTTGATTGTGGTGATCATTTCACAGTGTGTATTTATATATGAATATATGAAATCATCACATTGTGCACCTTAAATATATATAATTTTTGTCGACTATACCTCAGTAAAGCTGAAAAAAAGAATGAGGAAACCTTAAGTTTTCATTATCTAGATTGGGATAGCAAAATACAAAGTTCTTTTAACTTCTCTATTTAAGAATTTGACAGTGTTAAAGGGAATATTTGCTGTGAAACAAGATAGGAAAAAAAAATGTGAAGAAAGCAAAGAAGAGAACGAAGAGGAAAGTGCCATGATTGAAGATTGGAGCCTGTGGAAAGGGGCAAATGTGAAAATCCTTAAGGCAGACAGTTAAATGAGAAAGGGATTTCTAAAAATCAAATTTAAATTTGTTGTATGTGATTATCCAAGCTCTCAATTAAGTCATTACGAAAAGATTACATATGTACAATAGACAAAACAAAAAACAAATGGAAAAGTGAGAGCCAGCACATACAAACTTCTGTTATTCTCCAGAGGGTGTTTTTGACTTTGTATCCCTGCTGTAGTGCTGTCTTCCAGTCTTACCATAAAACTGGATCACCAAATCAGATGGACAGCTTGTCCCCTCTCTTGAGAGGATATCATGTTTCTACAGTGTATTTTGGAACCCCATCAATAGAGCCCTCTGATTCACTGAAGATTCCAAAGAATGCCAACTTGAAACCTAAAAACAATTGTGACAAATTTGAAAAACTTCGACTGAATCCCATGATCTGGATGCTACTTACTTAAAAAGCTTGGCAGAGAATATGTGTAGTATGATCCTTGTGGTTGGAAACTTCTCTTCAACAAAGTAACACACACAGATGAAAGAAATGTTTTGATGGACTTTTTGAGAAGGATTCAGTTTCATCTCCATCTCTGACTATGTGCCCAGAATCGTATAAACAAAGACTTCACAATTTAGATACTGTTCCAAGATTGAAATTAGTTGCCTTGGTTCTCCTCATTGAATCTCAGAAGATGGGCTGAATTCAGGAAGCACATTGCTGAAGCATGCTTTCAGTCTGTCCAGCAAAATGGTCCCAGAACACCAGCAGAACCACAGAGAATTGGAAACACTTTGGGAATAGTAATGAGAACCGTTAGTGATTCCTCCCTAAGGTCCTTAGCTGTGGGAAATCCATTTCCTGATCCTTACTGTCAAAAAGAACAATGGATAATGCATCTATACTTATATTTGGTGGAGTAATATTTTTCTCCCTTTTCTTTAGGTACATGAGACAACCAAGTTTTAACACAGGTACTTTTATGCAGCTATGGCACTTGAAGTTTTTTCACCATCGTTTGAGTCAGGCAAGTTTGACTTCCCAGTGAGTGATTTACAGCACACAAATACTTCACTGTACCTGAGAGTGAAATTGAATTGACTAGCCACACACTGCTAGCTTTAAACTTGGATTTTTTTGTTGACAATAAAAGATTATATAATATCTTGCTTCAGAGCCTATGGTAAATAATTACAAATTGTAATCATTTTATGCATTGTCCCCCTTTAGGCTCTGAAATATCCATTAAAACCCCCCACAGTCTATACTAGTGCACTCTCACTTGCTCATGGAAGTTAATATTTTACTTATCCTGTTTCTTTAGTGTAAATGCTCTTTCCCTAAATTTTAAATCTCATCCCTTAAATCTGGGCTCTCCTGCTCGTTCTTCCATAAACTGTTTTCCTTATTCTCTTAGTACTTCTCCCAAAATGTTGCTTGTACCTCTGTTTGAGTTAATTTCCTTCAACATATTTATTATTGTCTTTTAGAGGCAGTCTCCCTCCACCTCATGCAAAAAAAAAAAACTCGTTGTAGATAGAGTTTCTTATTTATCTACATTTCTCAGCAACTTGCTCTTAAATATTTGGTGATCTGCACAGAAAAAATAGCCCCAAATTTAAACTTCCATCAAAAACTAAAGGGAAAAATGTCCAGTTACTCTGCATTTTTCTATTTTGTATTAAGATTTTATGGAGGAAACTAAGAAAATCAAACAGGGAAAAGTACTACACTGAGGCTCATGTAGTACTGAAGTTACCTTTCATACAGGGGCTCTAACTATGTGTAAATTTGCTACAGTCTTTGAGTAGAGAAGACTTTAACAGTGTGCACAAAGATTTTGACTAATGGGACTGAAATGACAGGTTACTTTAATTGAACAAGTTAGATATCATTTTGAGTTAAATTCTTATTTGGTGTCTAGAAAGCCAATAGCAAAGGGAATTGACTGAACTTTTCAACTTTTCACCGTTTGTTTAGACACTGTATAGACATAGCCAAAAGAAAATCTCTTCAGAAATACCTCAAAGAATTTTTTCTTCAACTGCATAAGATCATGAGAAAGTAATACCCCTCTGTTCTCAAATGACACTTTTAAAGTTACGAGTATAGTGTGGGGAAATCAGTTCAGCCACGGATTATCAAAACAACAGAAATATAAAACAGGTATCAATTTATAGTATTTGCTGAAATAAATTGACTCTGATTCAAACTGTCAGCTAGGTTCTTTGACATTAAAAATAAAATACCAAGAGTACTCATGTACTTATAGCAATGGAAACTTATAGTAATGAAACTTACAGCAATGAAAAGTGTGACCCTCCCTTTTATAATATTATCTTACTGTGAATTGAACTGATTGATAAGTGAAGTTCAAATTAGCTCTTTTTGCATAAATTCAGTCCTGAGTCAAAAGGGTTTTTAAAGTTTTCACACACCTTTTCTACTGACTCATATTTTTATCCTTTGTAGAAACCATTTTGTAGTTGTTCCTAATTGATTCTGCTGAGTTCCGTAGCATTGTGTCTCTCTCATTGTTTGTACTGAGTGGCTTTTCTGATGTGATCTGGATCTTGGATGAGATGAGTGCCTCTCTTGTTTATTGTTTGCCCAGAAAGAGTCTCATTTGTACAGCTAGTTTAGAACCAAAATAAAAAACTTAAGTTGCAGATGGGCTGGAGGAGGTTCAGGTGCAACAAAGTTAAGAAGGAAAAACTGGGCTTTAAGAATGTATGCAAGGAAGAGGGGTGTGCCAGGGTAGGGTGGTGCACCTCAGTGACTGACATCAGATAGAGCCATTCACTTGGCTGTCGGCCTAAGCTGTGTTGAAGCACTTCCAGCTGAAATGTTCTGTGTGAGGTGGTGCCCTGCAGTCCCCTAGGTTTTAAGCTGTCTATGGATAGAAATCAGTTTCCTGTTCCGTATATCCCCATCTCCCCACCCATATATCAGGGATTGGTTTGAAAGAATGAAGCAGAGACCTTACAAATGCTTAAAGACTAGAAATTCTGTCAAGGGGAAAAAGAAATGGGAAAGAGAAGAAAGAGAATAAATCCCCACATCCCTGCACATACAAAAGCTTTCTTATTTTTTCCCCACTTCTAAAGAAGATGAGTCAAATAACAGCCCATTCAAAACCACATGAGTAAAAATGAAGTTATGTGTTTTTCACATCCTTCAGAACAGGCTACTGGATGAAAATGAGGGCGAGTTCCCTATAGTCAAACATGCCCAGAAGTAGCAAACTTTGACTTAGCCACGAGCCACATAAGCTGCTCCTGAATAATCAGGTCTTGGTTTAAATCCATAGAGATGCCCTTTTCATGTTTGTGAGGTGGACTTTTGATTTCATCTCTGAGACAAAGTTTGAAGTTATTTTGTGACTCTGGCATAGAAAATGAAGGAAACTCTTGTAACAGACGGCTCATGTAGGCTTATTATGAGTGTGTGTTTAACTCCCTCATGTGAATTATGTTTTGAATCATTACCACTCAAGAGTCACAAGGTTTCATCTGCTTAAGCGCAAGATACCCGTGTGAAAAAGCATTCTAAACTAAACTAACCAGGCAAATATCACTTTAATACTTGAGTACTTAAGTACAAATATTATATCAGAAATTAGAGCTTTCTGGTTCTCTTTCTGTTGACTTCTGTCACATTAAATTAACAGACATGGTAACACACCTACATTGCACATCAAAAGAATAACTCTTTAGAATTCATAACAGAGAAAAAGAGCCAAAATTCAGCTCTTACATCTTTTTTGTGATGGAAAGAAAAATCCATGATACAGAGAGATAAGATGAGCTCTTATCCCACCATGTGACGTCAAATGGATCAGAATTAGCAAAAACACAGATGCTCAATGAACACCGAAATCATGAATGACACCAGGACGCAAGTCTCATTCATCTCTTTCCTTTTCCCTGGACTTACTATATTGGACTGATAAACTTACCTCAAGATGGATAGTTCTTCATAGATAATTTTATCCAAGATGCCCACCATTACAAATAGATTTCAAGCATTTAAACTTCCCACTGTCCTCTGAACTTGAAATGTTTTCAATATTACCTTTGTCAGATGGATCAATCTTTCTGGGTGTGTCCGGGAGGAAACCAAGGAGCTTTAAAATTTGCTTTAATTCCTTTATGCTCTGCAATAAGGTTCTGAAAGGGAAACACCAATATACCAGGTCAATTCGGGAATGAAAATTTAAAATATCAAATTCCAGCATGTATGTTCACAGTGAAAATCTGAATGACCAAACCAGGACAACATTCTTTTCTAGCCCAAACAAATTCCGATAATGAAGCATCTAAAGCTACATAAAAAAGAAACTTTGTTATGGAAGGGAATGACTAGAAGTTTATGATTTTGTAGAATTTTATCTTCAATAATATTTGTCTGCATTTGGCCATGTGAGCATATGAATTTAATCAGTTAAGAAGTGTAGAGATCTAATTTGGGGCAAATGTAAATGTAGAGTGCTATTATTATTAAAGGGAGTTTATTGTGCAAAGTATATTTTGCAAAATGTATAGGTAACTCAAAGGTCATTGAAGAACTAATAAATTCCACCCAAAATGTGCTTGGGAGGGTCTTTTGCATGAATGTATAATGCTCTTAATTTAAAAGCTGACATCAGCAATGGAAATATTAATGCTTGTTCTGCTACAGGGATGTAGTGAAGCCTAACCACAGGGGGCAATATTCATGCTTTAGGAAAGGACAAAATAACAGATCAACACTAATTGTGTCTTTTTAGTTGCAGGGACTTTGCTTCTGATAAAAAAGAATTCCTAGTTTTCAGAAGAGAATTACTCTAATTTATTGCTAAAACAAAATACGTATAAATATATATATATATAAAATATATATATAAAGCCTTGTAGTAGTGGAATACATTCTTAAATGGTCTTATCTTTCCAACTTCTTTGTTCCTTTGTGTCAGAATGTAGGAGTATCCTGTTAAGTATGTCACTGTTAGTTCTAGAAGTAATAACATTGTCTTTATTCACTACAGTAAGAGTGCTAATGTAACCACTGATGAGTGCAAGAATGCCACTCTGTCTTTTCAAGTATGCATAAGATCAAACAACAATAACCACCAAAGATCAATATAATAATGAACCAAGCTATTTTTCTATGGCAGAATCATTTTTAGTTTTTTACTTTAAAAGTACAGTTATTCTTTTTGGGTTAAAATTATTCAGCCCTTAAATAATTCTGAGTAAATGAGTTATGTGCCATTAAGAGATTTCTTGAAAGTTTTCATTAGCTATTAAAAAAGTAGCTTTAAGCTTTAGAATGTTCTACTTAGTTGGAGACTCTCATGTCTTTTTGATACTCTGGTGACAATTTCTATTCTAAGTGTCAAAAACAAATCTGCTATCTGGAACAAGTCATATAGTATAGTATTCTCTCCTTTTAATATTCTAATCGTGAGGTGTGAAGTGAAATGGTTGCACAGTGTAATGGTGGTAAAGAAGTGGAGTGTCAATGAGACGGGGAAGGTGACAGACTCGGAATAGATCCCTGAGGTGCTCTCCGAGTGCACTGGATAAAGATTCCCCTGGGAAAATTTTCTCATTAGTTCTCAGACACAGTTCAGTAATTCAATAGCACCAGGTTACCATTAGTCACAAGACCAAAATATGTTACTTTCCATGCTTTAGTTCCTTTATTTGTATATGTCATTTTCAGACTGAAAATTATGAGCCCTACTCTCATGCAAAGGCAGTCAGTGAGTTGTTTACATACTGAAGTATGAAACTTGACAAGCAGATTCCGTAGTTTTTTTTTTTTTATTGTTGATGTATGAAGCAAATTCAAAAGGAAATAAGACACTTTAAATAATTCTAATGATACTTCCCTAAACAACTGTCAATTCCTTTGTATCAGAATTACTAACATGCACACATATACACACACACATTTTCGTAAGAAAATTGGGAAACATTCGGACATAGTTGTTAAAGAAAAGGTCACATTATCAGAAAGCTCTCTCACCCTTATTTCTGCTACTTAAAAAGTAAACTTTTGTGACTGCTTAAAGGGAATCTATTTTTAATACCAGTTATTCTCTAGTAACTATATTCTCTGTTTCAAAACCTGTTCATGTTCTACTTTCTAAAATCAGAAGATACTGAACAATGTACTGAACATGTGAATGAAATACTCACGTTTTGTACTAGAACATAGAACAGAGAGGAAACTCAACGACTGTCGTCATTAGTTAATTTTCTGTGTGATTACTGAGTAAAGATGTTAAAACACATAAATTTTTAACTCTACATGTTTTCTTTTTCACTGTCATAAATGATATGTGCCTTCTTCTATGCTATGAAAGTTAGCTGCACTCCCACTCCACAATTGACGGCCTAATAGGTAAGGGGATTGTCTACCTCATTACTCAGTAAGTCAGAAAGAAAGGAGTATACACCCCCACGTCCCCGTTGGTTATTTAAATCCTCCTTGTTATGTTAGGGAAGCAATAATGAAATTTGTGAAAATGAAAATTAGATGCTACGCTTACAGATTATTGTAGATTTTTGTATTTCATGAGACGGTTCATGGTATTTTACTTTGCAGATCTTACAGTGATGATCATTCTTATGTTTAAAAGAAAACTAGGGTATGGTGTTGCAAAAAAATTACTCAATTTACTTTGTAATATATTCTAGTGGAAATACAATTTAAATGCCACCTAAACATCATGACAGTATGGAAGAGGAAGTTAACCTTTGGTAAATGGAGAGTATGTTTCTTACAGAAATAAAATGTGATAAGTAAACTGCAGGAGGAAGTTATCTATTAGAAATAATGATGAGACTAGAAAAGGGGAAAGACTAGACTTTTCCAGATGAATTGGTGAAAAACATTTCCTAACAGAAACAACACTCCTATCAAAACAGTAATGATCAGGATTCCAAACAAACCATCAAATATGTCTGTTTATGTGCTACCCATAGAGTTATTGTTGAATTATGAATTGTAAATATTTATAAGTGATTCATTTTAAAGAAGTTGTCAGCTGCAGCTACAGTTCTTCACCTTCTGTCATTTCAGCTATCAAGGGGGCTGACTCAAGTCACTTTCTTGTCAGGCTACCTTTCTTCCCCAGAATACTCAATTCCCAAAGCACAACAAAATATAAATGAATAGAGAGTGCTAATGATGCATGATTGCCAAGAGGTATTAAGTTTTTAAAGGTCCTTTGCTGTCTAAATTTTAAATGAGCAAAATCCTGAAATTAATTTCCCAAGACAATAATACTTATACTTTTAATAGATGTCCACTGGAAAGAAATACATAATACTATCTTCTGGTCTGTCTTTTCTATGGTAGGAGTCATATCAGCTTTTAAAGTCCCAAGTATACGTAGTTTATTCAATGTTTACTTATAAGATCTATGATCATAAAGTTTAGGCTAATTTAAAAAATCCTACATTTTAATTAAAGAGCAAATGGCTTGAATTATAAGATTTGGAAACTGTCCTGTATTATTTAGAAGTTTAAAGATATATTTATATCTTTAGGATCAGGTTGATGTCATTTTCAACAATTGAGTCAAAATCTTTATGTTTAGCAAATAATACAGAACAGTTCCAATTCTTATAATTTCATGCCATTTCCCCTTTATATCACCCTAAAAATGCCACTGTGATGACAAAAACTGTCGTCTTTAATGATGTGGATACAATCTAAACTTGCAATTTCTTTACCATTTTTGACTTGAGTTTGCTATATTATGTTTCTGCTGACATTGTGTTTTGTGGTAAGTTTTCGTATCTGAGAAGATTGTTTTCTAAGCAAGAGATATGGATAGTCCCTGAAATCATAGCTTATGGGTTCAAATTTTTAGAAACAAGTAAAAAATTTTCCACTGTGTTTGCTTATTTAATCATTATTTTAGAAAATTAAGCTTTTACTTAAATTTTAGGCTGTGAAGAATTGCTATATCTATATATAATTCAGTATACACAAAATTCAAAATCTGTAATGGAAACTTAGCAAAATAGCTGAGTACTTTTCAATCAAATAATCTGATCTTACTGAAATCAGTCTTCCTGAAAAGAAGCCCTATATGTAGGAAATCAGTGTTTTTTTCAGATTATGGTATAAGTAAGCTAATGGCAATGTGTTAACCTTTCTGTAACTTTCTGTCTCATTTTAAAAATTTTCTGTGTGGAATAGCTCTTAAAAATCTTTTAGCAGTTTTTGATGTCATTATCGTTGCAGTGCTGTGACTTACATATGCTCTCACTCACAAGCAGGCAGACTCTACACACGCATACACGACCATGAAAGTCAGGGCCCGCTCAACAGATGTGCTCTTGTGTGGGGATCATATCACTTTTTCTGAAACACTGAAGGCATGACTTTCAAGTAGTTTTAAATTTCAAATCAGCTTAGTCCATATTTAATCTAGACATGTTGGTTTAACACCAGCCCACACCAGACCTTTTAAAAGTTCAGTGGCTGTGATATAAAATTCTTCACTGTGTTGCACCAATAAATTGAGAAGTGCAGTATAATTCTGCACTATCACTGGCACCGGCGTGAAATGAAAAAGACTTTGATACAGGTCCTCACTCAGGTGCACACTCTTTCACAGTTATATTCACAAAAATTAATAAAAACCCACAGAGAAGATGCATAATTTAAGGACGTAAGTAGTGAAAAAGAGAATCAACTCCATCATTTTTTCCCTATTGGTCACTATACATGCCAGTAGATTAAAAGACTCTGAGTTCCTTTGCTTTGAGGACCACCTTTGTAACGGAGTTATTTAGGTTTTATTTTTTTTTAATTTTTTTTAAACTAAGCAGCCAAAAGAAAGAGGCACTTGACACCTCCAGCAAGTATCTCAGTTCTTTTCATATTGTCAATAGCTCCACTGATGCACTGTTCTTTTGACAGCTAAAAGCAGATGTGGGGGTTAAGTATGGGAGCAATTCAAATGTCCATAGTAAACTGCAGGGGGGCAGTGAGAGCTCAGAGAGCAGCAGCTTTAAAGTAATTGACTAATACAGTAAGGATATTAAAGTCATTTAGTGCCAAAAGGGAACACACTGATCCCTGACCCTCAGCCACTTTGGAGTAATCTAGTATTCAATCCAGCGTGTAATGACTGCCAGGCCTGTCAATCCTCCAGGCTCTCCAGTCAAATGCCTGTGGCTACTATTGGCTTATAGTAAAAGGACAGAAATGCAAGGAAATGCCTCTCAATCAGCCTATGATGTGATAATGTTATTGCTCCAATGTATTCTGTATTGTCCCTGCATAGTTTAATCTGTTGAGACCCATGTCAAAAATTGCCCTTGTTCCCCAGAGGTCTTTACTCAACCTTTTAGTAATGCAAGTGGATTTGAAAGGAAAGGGGGTAACTTACTTGATGAATTGTTTCCAGCTAATATATATATATAATATATATATAAATAAGAGGTCAGCTGAGGCTTAAAGGTTATCCGTGCAAGGTATAAATTAGAAGTGTGCTAGTAATCTGATTTGTGAACCCTTGTTCTTCTTTTACTCCAATGGGTAAAATATTTTACAATAAAAAATATTGACACAGAAATTTATTTACATGGTGGTTGCTTCATATTCAGTGCATGTGCCAAAAGGAGTTTTAACAGGGGAAGATGTCAGAAAAAAAGATTTACTTGTTTCTGCCACTTTGAGCATGTAAGAGTTGGCCAGCTTCTGGGAAGCTTGCATTTTAAATGAGGTGTTTTGCATTTAGAAAATATAATTATTGCTACAGGCTGCAAATGAAAAAAAAAAAACCTAAGAGAGAGTGCAGGAAATTGCCATTTTTTGTGATTTTGATTTTGCTAATTAAGGCACTAGAAAATTGACCCACATAGAGAGAGATGCTAAAGTTGAAAAATCAAAATGGGATCATAATTATTCAAATCCTATTTTATTATCTTACAAAGAGTCTTTGTATTTCTCAGTCATTCCCTCATTTCCTTTTCCAAACCTGCTGTATAGAACCCTTGGCACGAGAAAGCTCCGGTGATGAGAACTCACTATTATCTTTAGAGAACATTAAGGTTACGTTGGGGAGGCATTTTGCCTATTTCTGTTGTGTAGAAATCTGCCCCATTAACCACAGGGAAGGTACTATACAAAATGAGAAACAACCATGAACGTCTGTTTGCTTGTAAGTTTGGAATAACTTTAGTGTCAAAAACAAATGACCTTCCCTCTCCGTCAACCTGTCCTTTTGGCCATTCAGCCCGTAATTAACCAGTGCATAGTTGTATTCTCAAAACCATTCTACCCATGTTCTCTACTTTGCCCACTTGAAATACTCTGAATTTGTGTACAATTTTTGCCAGAATATAAAAGATAGAGGAAAATCTTCCTTTTGTGTTCAGTGAATTCCCAGACCTCAGGGGCGGAATGAATACAGGAGGAATCCCATTGGGCTATTTTTCATTAGGATACACGACAAGCTGTTTCACCACAGGCTATTGTTTTCATGGAAAGTTCAAATACAGTAGGATGGGATACGGTGTGCTATTAACACACAATGATAGATTATTACGTGTCATATATATGTGACCTTTGTCACCTAGAACATTGGTACTCTTCATTATGATGTACCATCCTAGAATAAGAGGAATAGTTGGACAGCTTTAGAGTTCTTTCACTAGTTGTCTAATTATCTGTTTAAAGTTTTCAAAGCCTTCCTAAGAGGTCAGGTAGAAGAGAAAACCAAATAGGTCAAAGAATCATGGCTTTAAAGGACCTTGGCTTTAATTTGTCTACTCCTTCTTTGTCCCAGCGTCAAGGAGCTAAGCTATTTCAGGTGAGGGTATATTTTATAAAATTCTAAAATGTAGCATCACATGTATCTGTAAAAAGCAGTGTGACTCTAAAGAAATAACGAGTCTACAAGCAAAACAAAAACTAAATCTTGTAGTTACACAGTGTGTTACAACTTTCCTGAGTGAGTTGAAACTTACTTCTTCCTACCAGCTCCTTACAAAAATCAGTGTCCCTTTTTATTTTTTGTATAATAACCTCATGTTCCTAATGACAGCTGTTAAATACATACTTAGTTTTCTCTAGAACGAATGTGAGTAAAGCATCATTCAGTTTGTGTTAATTGAGTAGGTTCTCCCTTAGCTTCAGGAGAATTAAGGGCATATATCTTCATTTCTCATAGTCAATATGTGGTTGAAAATTTTCATTCCTTCAGCAAATATGGAATTTCAGTTCTGCTCATGGTGTTATGCCAAGCTCTATAAGGAGTATAAAGAAGATGTGATCCCTAATTTCAGAAAGCTTACACAACATGGAAAGTGAGACACTAGGCAAGTTGCTACAGCACACTGTTGAATGTAACTCAAGTTACACGTATAGCTCACCAGTCAGCCTACAGAACTCCAATTAATGGACACAGGGTTGCGAGATCCTTATTTTCATTTGTTAATCTGTCCTTACTGAGGCTTAGGAAAATCACCCTGTTACAAAGCCAGTGACTGTATTTGAAACAAGTTCTTTCTGGCTCAGGGGCCCACACTCGCCCAGGAAGACTGCCTCTTTTCCCTAGCAGGAGCAAAGGTGGCATAATTCCCCCATGTGAGGAAAGCCACCTTATTCTTTTCCAAATTGAAATTCTGTTTTTCATTTTGAGGAAAGATAAGAAGACTGCAGAGGTAACCATGCCATGCAGTGTAAGCAAAACACTTTGTGGGCTCATCTATTACACTGATCTCTAAAGCCGTGAGATCAAAAACTCTGTCTCATTTCTGAGGGTAACCAGAATATACTAGGAGTTTAATAAACATTGAATTGGTTAAATAGGTACACAGGACATCTTTATTCTTCTCAGGCCTGTAATTTTCTTCAGGGATTAATACCCAGAACAACTCCCAGAGAGTGAACATAATGCCACCAAGGTACAAAGCTGTGAAAAGCCATCAAGCTTATTGGCCACCAAAATGTTTGGTCTGTGTATATTTATCAGGGTTTCTTCCATACTTATAATTAAAGTATGAGGAGAAGGCGGCAGAAAACTTGTGTGTATGAAAAAGTAAACATTATTTTCTGTGACTTGAACGATTCCACCTTGAAAGGCAGAATTGTACCATCAGGTTGAAAATCAATACATGATTAGTCTGCTAACCAGTTTATCTATATTTATATTTCTGTTCTTAAGCTACTGGCTTAGAAGCTACTATTCTTATTAAGGGCCATTATGATAACCTACAGAGTTTTTTTTGAGCATTAAAAAATTATGAATGGTATCCCTTTATTCTTACTCTTTTCTTTAACCTGCCCTTTCTTGTTTCATAAACTTTTTATTGCAAAGTGTAGCACACATTCAGATCATTTGCACAACATATAAATATATAGCTCAAAGAATGACCACAAATGAGCATCTGAGTAACCACCAGACAGGTCAAGACCAAGATGTACAAAATTGGCAGCCATCCAACAACATCCTCTGGACCTTTGACAATTACTACTCACTGCCACCTTTTTTTTTTTCCCCTCTCTCCCAAAGTTAACCAGTATTCTGACTTTGAACTTTGAAATTTAATTTTGTTTGGTTTTTATGCTTTATATACATGAACTCACTTTTGTAGCTGGCTTCTTTCACTTAACATTAGATTTGACGGATTCTTCATTGTAGTTATCTATATCAGTAGTTGTGTCATGTCATTGTTGTACAGTATTCATTTTATGAATACCACTTGATTAATTTATCGGTTCTATAGCAGGTGAACACTTTTCCAGTTTGGGAATATTACAAATAATGCAGTTTTAAGCACAATGCATGTATGGAACTTTTTTGGTTGTGTGCGTAATTAGGAGTTGAATTGCTGGGTCATAAATCAGGCGTATGTCAAATTGAGAAAATGATGCCAGTTTTTCAAACTGGTTGTACCAGCGTATGTCCCCACCAATAGGATAAGAGAATTTCTGCCGTGTTATATCTTAGTAGTAGTCAGCATTGTTACAGTCTTACTAATTTTAGTCATTCTTTTGTGCATAAACAGTATTTCATTGTTGTTTTAATTTGTATTTCTATGGTTACTGATGAAGATAAGCACATTTTAATGTTTACTGGGTAGTATCAGTAGATTTTGCAAGTCACCTTAAAACATTGCACTGATATCAGCAGTATAGAATGCACATCTCCTCACACCCTCGACAACACTGAGAACTATCAAAGTTTTAAGTGCAAACAAAAAAAATCACATTATTACTGTGATGCGTTTCTTTTGTTATTGACTTTGAGCATAGTTTTTTTTTTTTTTTTACCATTTTTGCTATTTTTTTGTGATGTATATTCCTGTCTTTGATCATTTTTTTCCCATTGGGTTGATCATTTTATTTGTTTCTAAAAAATTCTTACATATTTACCAAGATTTTTGTCTATGGCAAATATTTCCTCTAGTTTACTCTTTGATTTAGTATATCCTTTCTTTAGCCATACAAGAGTTTTTCATTTTGTGTGGCCAAATTTATCAATCTTCTTTCTTCATGGTTTTAGGGTTTTACCTATATTTACAGTGATCTTCTCTACTCACATCACCACAAATTATTGTTTTTTTTAATTAGTTGACAATCTCTTCTAGGTTTCTTATGGTTTCAACTTTTAAAATTGAATCTTTGATCCAGGGGATTTATTTTAGAGTAAATATATTGCAGTCATTTATTGTTTCATCTTTTCCCCAGGTGGCTAGCTAGTTGTCCAAATACTATTTCTCAATTAATACACTATTCTCTACTGATTTAAATTGTCACCTTTGTCATTCACTAAATTCCAATGTGTATTTGAACTTATTTATGAACTCTCCACTTGATTAAAACTTTCTATCTATTCCAATGCTATTTATAAACTGTTGTAATTAAATTTGTTTTTTATTGTGTCTTGATAGTGGTTTCTTTTTTCTCTCAAAGTATTTCTAGAATTTAAAAATATCTTTTTAGTATTAACATCTCTGGGTGAACTTTACTATCATTTTGTTGATTTCTCACCAAAATTCATCTAATCTAATACTAAATTTATATTATACATTAATTCGGGGGAAAATTGGCTTCTTTGCATTATTCAGTGTCCCCAGTCAAGAATAGGATGTCTTCCCATTTATTCCAGTTTTCTTTTTATTTCTTTCCTATATATTTATTTTAAAATTTGTCAGATTTGGCAAAGATGGTCAATTAGATACATAACTATTAGGTTTCAAATGAAAAGTTTCAGATAAGCCTAATTTAATAACTGGTTCATTATTGAATGTCATGCACTTACAAATGTTATAGTTTAAAAATGCCCTGAAGTTAACATACATTTGTATAAATATATTGCCTTATATGTATTAAATGAAAATACACTGTTTGTTTTATAGTTAATGCTCCTGACTTAACAGAAGTCAACTTCCATGCATAGGTACATATATACCCATGTGCATATGATGTATGCATAGCTAATAATATTTATACAGGTGGAGGGAGGAATTCAAGGTAAAAGTTATATATGTACTCAGTTATATCTATGATTGGATTTAAGATACAATGCCAGTAGTAACATGAAGAAAATTAAGTACCTCAAGTAAAAATTAAAAGTAATATTTTTCTATGTGTTATAAGTTTGTAATAAGTATAGAATTTGGGAGTATATTTTCTCTAATAAAAAAGCTTTTGTCATGATCAAGTATTTTTTTTGATGTAATCCAGTTTCTGAAGGCCTCTCATGCTCAACCACTGTGATATGGTAGCCTCCTTTTCTATAGGAAGGCATCATCTGGTTGGAGAGCAGTGGAGTTGGGTGAAGTTGTATGCAATTGCATCAGTCTCTCAAATATCTAGAAAGTATGTGCTGAATGCTTATCATGTGTTTACCTAAAATATACTTAAAAAACAGCAAATGACTAAACTGGATATTAACTGACTGTAAAAGGAGATCAGAGACATGAAAATTGCTATGGGCTGAAAAGGAAGATGATTTCATAAATTAAGTAGGATTTATAGAAAGTCTTTTAGATTTCTTAAGAAATGAATACTATGTGGAAATGAGGAGAGTAGGACATCCAAAGAAAGGAGAACAAACTGAACAGATATTAAGAAGCAGTGATCAAAATGTTAGAGAGGTGGAACATGGAGGCTCTTGAAAACCCTCCCTCTTTTTACTTCTTTATCTACAACCCTCTAGTTTGACAACTTTCAGCAAATAATAGGTTCAAATTTTGCAATGTTGTCTACCTTCTGTTTAAGTAAAATATGCCTGCATACTGAAAGATCAAGCATTGTCGTGATGCTTACAAGCTTTAAGAGCATCATTGCTGCCTCATTTCTGGTTTTTTGAATAATTCTATTCTCTTTTTACTTAGGAATCTCAGAGCTCACGTGATAGCTGTCTAAGGGTTTTTGTTTTCGTTTTCTTAGTGAAGTGGTACTAAAACCCCTAGCTTTCTGCTTCACAATTCAAAGTGAGTAATTTTATCTTACATAATAAAACTATGATTCCTTCAGTACTCTTCCTTCATTTTAATCTAATAGAACCATTTTGTAAACATAGTATAAAATGACAGTGCTGTCTTCTCCAAGTCGGATTTCAAACATAAATATATACATATAGCTATGCAATGCATAAATACACACACAAACATACACACATGCATGCTTCTTTATTACCTCAGAATAAAAATGCAAATGAATTTATTAGCCTAAGAGTGGCACCAAATCTAAATTTATGCACATACATTTAAAAAACAGAACCCTTGAAAATAAAGCAGTTGCAACTATTAATTTTCCTCTTTGACAGTTTTTTAAATTCCTCTAAAAAAATGAAACAGCATGAATACTGTCAATATATCACAACAGCCACATTAGGTTTTGTGATATACATCATAATATAAAGAGCACTATTAGAGCACAACCTGGGAACCATTAAATCATTCTAAATCACTGTTACATTCCATTAGTGTCAATGGTGAAACCACATAATAGGCTTTATTACAAACTTCACCTTGGTAGGCCATTGTCTCTAATAACCACTTCTCTATGATGTGGTATCATACCCAGAAATCCAGGGAGATAATAAAGGCTCCCTTATTTCTTTTTTATTGGATGGGTAAAGTTAAATTTAGCTGTAAGTAAAAAAAAAAATCCTAAAGCTTTGTTCACTAACTGCGAGTTGCTGCTATTTGGACAAAAAAAAATTAGGCAGACTTGGGAAGAACAGTTTGAAATAAATTTAAAACCTGGCAATGCTGAGGCCAGGGCAGGCTGGGCAGTGCCAGCAGTTACGATGTCACGAGTGAAACGCAGTTTAGTACGTTGTGCGCCTCTTTACGCTTTTGTTCAAGAGCAGAGTATTGATTATAGAAACACTGAAAGTTTCAAACCTGCCCTTGCCCTCATTCTCCCCCGGTTTGAGCTGTACACTTTTAAAAAGTCATTTGGGCACCTTGTTGAGGTGAGGCTGGTAAGGACTTCAGCTCAAACTGAGATCAATTTTCAGATGTTTCAGGGAGAATTGTTATACAGTGTTCTGTGCCCATCTTCTTTACAAATAGAACCACTTATTCCCCTCCCCTCACTACGAATTTCCTTCACTCTGTTTCTTAGATACACTTACAAATATAATGCTCCCCACAAAGATTTCTGCTGCACAATAGACATCTTTGTTACTGGCTCAGGACATTTTGGGATAGAATAAAATAAGTGAAAGTCAGATGTAATTGCATAAATGAATAATAATTTCACGAATGATTGAAATAAGTCGTCATTTAATAGACTATCAGGTCAAAGCCAAAATGCTTTATATTCTCTATTAGTTTTGATTAATTGTAAAGTATTTAAACAATTATTGATCATAAATAAATGTGTACATTTATTTTTGTAAAACAACAGTGTACCCTTTGGAGGTGAGTTTTACATAAGGTCGGTTCAGTGGATTGAAATAGACTATTGTCCTAATGACGACACGTTGCTTTTGGTCCATTCTTTAAGACTAGACTTAAAAAAAACAATAATATTACTACATGTATCCCTATAAGATGATGTTTTAAATGTAGGAAGAGAATGCGATAAAGCAAAGAGGAAGAAATAACAAAATCGTTAAGGAATTATTAAGAAATAAGTCACCAGGATTTGAATACTTGAGAAGGATAAACAAAATTAATGATGAGGAATCTGTTTGATATACGTTGATAAGAATTATCTAATAAAAGGGACAAAAGAATAATATATTTGGAAATCATAAAGTAGATAAAATATAATAAATAGAGAAATCTGGCCTCATAGCTAGTAAACTTATTTACAGTGTCCTCATACCATGAAACATTCTAAAGTTTCTTTGTTAATCATGAGGCTTGCTTACCCACATAAGGTATACTGGATTGACATGAAAACATGATACGTATCTCCATTCCTCCATTTTTCCTTCCCTTCCTTTTCCTTTTCTTCTTCCTTTCTGTCTCTTGTCTCTTCCTCTCTACCTGCCTCCCGTTCTCTCCTTTCCCTTCTGTCTTTCCCTCTTCTGTCCTCTCTCCCTCCCGTTAGCCTTCTTGCCCTCTCTTCCTCTTTCTTTCCTTCCTTTTAAAAGAATTAATAGTCTTTTTCAGTGCTGGTTTAGGCATAATCTGTTTGGCAATAACAATGCAGGAAAGTGTTAATATAGCACTTCATAGAAGAAAAATTAAAAATAAAAACCTGAAGTATTAGGCTTTTTTTTTAAGGATTCAAACAGAAAAAAAAGCAGAAGCTTGATTTACTGTCTCTGTTGCCTAAAGAAAGTCTTTCAGCTAAAGCGTCACCTCTGACCTTGTTTTCTACTTTCAGGATGTATTGTATTTCTCTTTTTTTGTTACATGTCTGGTTTGCAATGCCATTGATGTTCATAGGAAAGTGAGAGAATTGCTGTTTGAAAAGTCCATGCTCTACTTTATGAAGGCTAGCTTTATTTTCTATTTTTGTGATATTTTCTCTTTCTGCTCTTGAAAAAAATCATGATAGAGGTCAACTCTTAAATACATTGGAAAACTTATCTGAGTGGAAATTACAGGGTTTAAAAAAGAATAGATGGTCACTTGATTTTGGCTTTAATCTTCTAGTGTCAAATGGGTACATCATACATTGTCACTTCAGGGTTGAACCTCAAAGTGCCATGAATAAACTGGTATCAGAATTAAAAGGGAAACATTGTTAGTGCTCGTTTGTTTTAAAGCCCTGACTTTAGACTTCAAATGGTGCACACACTGGGTTTGGTTTGTTTCACACAGTTACCAGGAAGAGTAGTAGTGTCTTCCAGATAAAATTAAAAAAAAAAAAAAAAAAGTCGAGCCATATATTACTGCTTCTTAATTTCATTTACTTTTCTGATTCCAGAGGAGATTTTGCTGAAGGCTTAGGAAGGTTAAACTTTTTAGGGAATGCTTCACCTGAGGCTTTGTCTAATTCTACATTCTTTTAGATGGAAATGGTGAAGATTGGAGCATGTGGGGAAAACTTTGCTGTAGCATATGTTATGGCTAGTTTGCAAGGTCAAATAACTCACTTACTACTGACTATGCTAATCTACTTTCCATATTCTGTATATCCATTCCAATTTTAAGAAACAGTGCCTAAGGAATCTGGATTAATATGTGATTATAAATCCTGCATGGAAAACCAGGCAAAGCAATGCCATTAAATATTCTTTCATTTTCCTGGTGTGTATTTACTGCGATTTTTTTTGTTCAGTACATTACAGTTTTATAGCACTGCAAATCCTGAAAACATCTTGCAATTTTTTTAAAAGATTTAGAAAAGCAGACTTTCCAGATTGAGCATTGGTTGATAAAATATATTAATTTTTTCTAGTGGCTGATTTTGAGAGTATAGTTTTGATATTAGCATATTTCTGTAGCTGATATACATTTCACTTGTTTATGGAAATAATTCCCTTATCTTCTTCACTTGCCCAAATAAAATGTAGGGTCATTTTATTTACACTGTTAGATAAATATACATGGCTTTTCTTTATGGGAATATGCCACATGATTTCCCTTAAAAAGCTTTACACATTAATGTGTAGAATACGTAGAAGTCTGTAACTTTTGGGAAATTATAACTATAAGCTGAAAGATTTTTTTTTCCTTAGAAGAGGACAGCCAGTAGTATTTCATTCAGTTCATTTATGACAGTATGTTAGAAAGCTGTCTGCTAAACCACAAATCTCATCCCATTAACTTACAGAGTCCTATAACCTTGAGCTACCTGGATTTCAGATGGCCAAGAGAAATGCTCCTACCTTGCAGTTTTAGTAAATACTAAGGCATTTTAAGAAAAAAGAATTGTTTGAGTGCCATGAGTATTATAAACATGTGGGCAAATGACACTTAATTGTTTTAAAATGTATAGGATAAGAAAAAAATTGCAACTATGCCATAGTCTAAACTATGCTTATACAAAATACTAAAGATGTTTCTTTCCTGTTCTCTACTTTCTTCTTAAAGATCATCCCATGAGAATTTCCATTCTTCTTTAATAAGATAATTGAAAGTGTAGTTTTAAATAGGCCAGTTCAATTAAAAAATTGAGAGGGAACAATATGAAGCAGACATTTATTGAAGGCTTGCTAAGTAGTAGGCATTTTATTTTCTGTAAATATCATATTTAACCACCTAATGATTGGATGACAGATGTGATGGAAATGATGTTTGCATTTTTTTATGTAATTAAACTGAGAACCAAAGTTTCTTTCTCAAGGTAATATAACTAGGTCTTGAATTTAGATGTTACAATTCTACTGAGTTAAATGTAGCACAATGGCTCCTGCCTCTGGGAATGGTTCAATCATTCATTCATTCATTCAGCCAATTTTATGAAGGATCTATAATGTCAAGTTCTCTATCTGTCTTAGAAGACAAGGCTATGAATACAACTCAGTGCCAGTCCTCAAGATTAGCATATTCTCTATGATAGATGAACACCCAAGTAGAAAAGTTCAACTTAGTGTAACAGATGCTGTGATAGAGGTACACGTATGCATTGTTCTATCAATATATTGGGGAGGGTGGCAGTTTATGTACTTTATTGGAGAAGCAAGTAAAATCTTTCTCAGAAGAAGGAGTACTGACGTTGAGCCCTAAATGAGAAGTTAGTTTAGTGGAGTTGTGGATCAGACAAAACAGCAGCCACATAATAGTAAGGAGTCAAAAAGAGCAGGGACTCTCGAGTATTAGTGAGATTTGATCTTTGTATTGTGAGCATCAAGTCAGTTAAGACCTTTGGCTGTATTTTAATGTAAGTGTAGTAGATGGAACTGAAGTGATCATGGCTGATTTTTATTCCAGAAAGATCCCTCTGGCTGCATATGGAGTAGAAGTGGCAGTAGTGACCGCAGGGAGACTAGGGAGCTATTTCAGTTATCCTGGTAACAGAGGCAGAAGAGCCCAAGATAGATTTTAGAAGTAGCATAGAAAGAATTCCTGGTAAATTACATGTAGACAACAAGGGAAAGGGAAAAAAAATCAAAGATGAGTGTATCAGTGTGTGGTTGGAGACTGAAACGCTAAAATGCTCTTTAAGTTGCAGTAGTCTTTTGAAAATAGAGTTTTCAGGAGCATCCTAATTTTTACTTCCTTAAAGAGTAAGAGAATGTAGAAATTTTTGTGATAAAAATTTGTAGAGCTGAAATATATTAAGATTCATTTCTAAGGCTGTCATGTTGATTTGTTTTCTGTGGATTGAGATCTGATTCAAAAGATCCATATTAATCTTTTGACAATGCATGAGGAAAGGATAGCCTCTTCAACAAATGGTGCTGGGAAAATTGGAGATCCACATGCAAAAGAATGAAACTGAATTCTTATCTTACCCCATATACAAAAATCAACTCAGCATGGATTAAAGATTTAAATGTCAGATCTGAAACCATAAAAACTTTTGGAGGAAAACAGGGGAAGAAACAGCTTCTTGACGTTGGTCTTGGAAATGATTTCTTGGATATGACACCAAAAGTACACACCACAAAAAAAAAGTCAAAACAACAACAATAATAACACAACAGGTGTTTGCAAGGATGTGGAAAAATTGGAACCTTGTACTCTATTGGTGGAAATTCAGAATGGTGCAACACTATGGAAAACAGTACAGAGATTTCTCAAAAAAAAAAAAAAAAACCAAACTACCATGTGATCCTGCAATCCCACTTTTGGGTTTTTATACAAAAGAATTAAAATCTTGATCTCAAAGTGATGTTAGCATTCCTGTGTTCATTCCAGCCCTATTCACAATAGCCAAGGTATGGAATCTACCTAAATGCCCATCGATAGTTGAATGGATAAAATAATGTAGTATATACATGCAATCAAATATTATTCATCCTTTAAAAAGAAAGAAATACTGCAATATCCGCAACATGGGTAAACTTGAAGGACATTATGCTAAGTGAAATAACCGAGTTACAGAAGGACAAATACTACATGATTCCACTTCTGTGAGGTATTTAAAATAGTCAAATTCACAGAAGCAAGAAAAAAAGAATGGATTCTAAAGATCTGCTCTACAACACTGTGCTATAGATAGTAATGCTATTTTTTATGCTTAAGAAAAAAACCTGTTAAGAGAGTAGCTCTTATGTTAAGTATTCTTACCACAATAAAATAGTAAAACAAAACAAAACAAAACAAAACTTCCTAGGAGGTCATGATTATTTAGTGTTCAATTGCAGGGCATGATGGGAGTTGTAGTTTTCAGTTATTCATACGTGGTTTGTGTAGCATCATCTAGCCTTGCAAAATTCCACTCACCTGTCAAAAATATCACTTGCCCCAGGCAAATGGTTGAATGCAATTCTGCAAGACTGATCTGTATAGAGCAGTGAGTGACAACCAGTTGCAATTTATAATTTCTAGGAAATAGCGCTACAAGTCCAGGTCTTCTTCCTTCTTCCTACAGAAAACATCCAGGCATACCCATGAGGTTTTTGGTTAGATAGAGAAGCTACCAGCAGGTAAATAATCTCCACACACTGAGCATCACTGTAGGTATTAATAGTGTTTGTCAGGGCACTTACAGTGTGCACAAAATAGAGAAATTATATACACAGGCTATACTCTTTATCAAAATCAGTAGTAGATAGTTCTGGATATTTAGGGAGACTTAAAAAATACTTAGGATGACAGAATTTCAATACTGGATTGTGGATTATCCTTTTATTCTTTCTGAGAATAAGCAATGATAAATAGAAAAATGCCAGACCAAAGCAAACTCATCTTGAAATGATGAAGTGAAAAGAACAGTGATGATCAAAAGCCTTGGTGACCACTAAACAAGTTACAGTTTGTCCCCTGGAGAGCTGTAATGGGCTCCACTTGCCATTAGGGGAAAGATTAAGTGCCAGTGGTTCGGACTTGGTTAATTATATACTCAGATCCTTTCAGTATATCACGGAAGCCAGGCTGTTTGCCTTTGAATATCTATATTGTGACTCTTTGGATTGCTTATTGGTTATTTCTCTTGACAACTTGAACCTGAACATTAAGTCCCATTGACAGCAACTATCTGTCAAGAGTGAAAAAAATTTTTAAAAAAATAAAAAAAATAAGATTTGTGTATTTAGTTTTCATGATAGAAGTGCTTGTAGTTGAAAAAATATGTACCTGTCAAGTTTTCAACATCTTGCTTGGGATGCAATGCTGTTGTGATTTCAGAACCTGGCTGACAAATTCACATTTCACTAGTAAAGACAAATCAAGGGTTTTTCTCCACCACACCACACCCCCCCCCCCCCGCCCCGACTCCATTTTTAATTCTTTTTTTTCTTAACGCTTTGACAGTCATACATAACAATTTGAGACCTAAGTGCCACTTTGATGCACTATTCCATTATTAAGTGGCACAGTCACTATAGAATAGATGACGGGCCTGTACTCAAGGCATTGTGAATTAAACAGCTTTCTACAATGAGAAACTGAATGGTCTAAAGAATTCTGAAATATTTTAAAAAATAATTAAAAACTGTTTCAGAAACATCAAAGTATATAATTCAAAATAATCTCAGGTAGTAAATGGTAAACTATGGAAAACAAAATATTTTTTACCAGAATTGTTAAAGTTTAGAGGAAACATTAAATACATCAGCAAACACCCTAAAACCCACAATTACTAATTTCAAATATGAGTGCATGATGGATCTTGAGGGAGAAAAGGAACACTGTGAACCGATGTAGACTTTAAGATGGGAAGAAATGAACGGTTATTGTGTGACAGTAATTTTACACCATATTAATAGAGGGGTGTTCTGAGAATATTTCTTTACACCTGAAAGGTAGAGTTTCCACTAAAGTAATATTGACTTAAAGTACTTAAATTAATTCTTTTGTCAATATCTCTACAGTAAATCAATACACCTAGAATTAAACAACAGTTTTTGCCAGAAGGCAGGCTAATGTTGGTGATTTTTGGTTACAATTCATTAGTCAATTGGTGACAATTAGGAAAAAAATAAAAACAAGGCAGCAAGAATTTGATAATGATGCAAATAATAGAAGTTTAATATTTCTTTAGAGGTTCTTCTTTTCATCCAGGGGAAAAAAAAGTCAAGTTACATTGTTAGAACTCCCTATCATATTTTACCTAACAAAATTAAGTAATTACTTTTTATAGAAATATGTTAAAAATAAATGTTAATGTTTATTACAGTCCAGAATATAGTATCACAAAATATTTTTTTTCATCAGGTTGTTAAGGGCAAAGGAATTATTTTACAAACATTGATCCTGTGATATGTCCTGGGGCGGGGTGGGGGGAAGACCATAAGAATTGAAAATTCTGTTAATCCATATCGTTCTGAAAAATTTGCTATAATATTCATCTCCTTTTATTTCTGACAACTCAGTCAAACTAATGAGAATCTGAGGATGTGAATTACAATTTCAGTATTCAGTACTCCAAATCTGTTTTTTTCTTTCTTATTCTTCTGCACTGGAGAGACAAAATTGAATTATTCCTTTATCCTCTTTAACTAGTAATCCCACAAAGCAAGAAAAAATATATGAAGGATAAAGGGGCATTTTATACATTTTATAGGGTGATGGTAGAGAGCCACGGCTCTGTGAAACAGCAGTCAGAAGTAAACATACTGTTTCTGATGTGCTTGAGACTGAGTCTTTTAAGAAAGATAGGAAAAGACTCAGTTTTATCAGTTTCCCACTTTACACTTCTGAAGTACTAAAGGAGTTAAAAAAAGAGAGAGAGAAAAAAGTAATTATGGGAAATAAAATAAGAATTTTCTTAGTTACAATTCCTGGCCCTTTGCTGATTGCAGTAAATTATAAATTATGCAGTCAATGTAGGCCAACAAAAGAAGACATCTTCAAATCTCAGTCAAAGGTAATTACTTAAGTCGGCTGAATGTTCCCTTTTCATAGAGTGTGATCTCTCTCTGACAGCTCACACTGACAGATGACCTTCTCGGCAACGTTCTTATCCTTCGGATCATGAACAGTGTGCCTCTCTCCCTGAATATCTCTATATATTTGTGACACTAAGCTTTCAAATACAGCTATTGACAAATCAGAACATCAGTCTAAGTGCTGGTCTTCCTATCACTCACAATAAAGTAGCTATCACTTGTGGTGGTGTAGAGCAAGCACATCTCTGAAAAATGAGTTCTCACCAAGTGCTAATTTGACACAGCTCGCTTGCCTTCCCATAATTGCTCTGTCATTGTCAGTTGGCAGTTCGGGCTCATTCCTGGAAGCTGTGCCGTACAATTGGATACAATTACTCCCATTTACCACCACTATTATGCCACTGATGTTGCCCAGTCCGCATATTGACATGCCTCATTAAACCTGGATGCGGGCCATTAATGAACATTGTTAGCATTTCTCTTAAACTTTTTTGCCTCTAATAAACAGTCAGTGTTCCATGAAGGAGCACTGCCATCCTTGTGATATGATATTTATTATCTTATGGGGGAAGGGAACTCAGCAAATGGAAACTATCCAGATGCTGAGGGAGAGATATACAGTTAGATCAGTGGAGAGTATCGCTGATCAGTGGGACCTTTCTCCACCAGGAGCATCCGAACCATTAACCGAGTGACCTCTTCTATCCAGAGGAAGACAAGCAGGATAAACATGAACACCCCAGAAGTACCCACATCACAGCAGGCTTCTCAAGGTTGCATCATTGCCAGCACCTCTGTCTAGCCCTCTCCTACCCCCAGGTGGTGCTGTGTGCCATGATAAAGATAATTTTGCCCTGAATCTTCAATCCATTATGTCCAGCTAACTTCAACGTGCATTTTTATTCAGAGATAATTATGTATTGATCAGAGAAGTCAGCGGCTGTCACCCATATAGCAGGCACACCTGCAGTGTGACATAGGTGGTAACGATGGCATGCTCTTGAGCTGTCATGACACGGACAGGGACTTTACTATGTATATGTCATCATTTCTCTTAGGAAAATTATACTTTCCCACACAGTGACAATAATGAACCTTTACAATACTCCCATAAACGCCATTTGCAGTTTTATTCTTGACCTTCATTAAATATATTCTAAATATACAGGCACACCTATGAATACACAGTATGCTTTGTCTCTCTATAAATAAGTTTATATCTGTAGCCAAGTATGAGGTATCAAATTGGACATATAGAGCTTTTAATAAAGAACTTAAAATATGTTGAATGAAGAATAATTTAGCCACTTTGACATTGTTAACTTTTCTACAACTATGACAAGAAGATAAATATTTATACAGTTGAAGGTATTTGTAGAACAGTTGTATGAGTACTACTAAAATGAACTTCACTGGATTAACTACTATCAAGTTATCACGGATATTCTGTAATTAAATTTATATAATAAAACTAAAGAGAAAATTTCCATGTAGACAATGTTGACTTCTAAACCATTATGCATATAAAATTTCAATAAAAATTTGTTATAAGTCAATTAATATGTAGTAATTGAGTTGACATCTCTATGTCTCTGAGGCATATAGAAAACAGGCAGTTTTTAAATTTTAGTTGCAAACATTGTTCATAACTATAGAATTAAAGTATGTATTTTAAAAAGATGATATGAAATTGACCTAAGCTAAATTTTGGATGAAGTGATACATAACATTGAAAACTAATAAAGGAATGGTTAAGGGATAATTTAAAAAGTGCTTTTCCTTCAAGTCCATAATCCATTACCTTTAACCAACTTGTAGAGTTAGAGGGGGACATTGCATAGAGTCTCCATGATCTGGTAATTTAGGGTCCTTAACTTTTAACAACTGGCCTAAGATCACCTGTGTACTTATTTCTTGTAGGTGTTTGTTTGTTTGTTTGTTTTAATATAAACAAGGGTTTCCCTTCTCTCCTTTTAGCTGGGAAATGTAATCTGTAACAACTTCCAGGATATGCTGAACCCTGCCCTTCTCCCCTGTAGTCTGATTAAAACAAATATATTTATTGAACCGTTATTATTTCCAAGACATCATAAGGAGCCTTCTTTGCACTATTTCATTTAATCCTCAGTCAATCTGTGGTGTAGGTACTGTTGTTATCCTCATTTGAGAGCATTTACTGAGGAACAGAGATGTTAAGTGACTCTCCCAAGGTCAGCAGAACTCTCAGCAGAGGCAGGATTTAAACTCAGGAAAGGTGGCTCCAATGACTATATTCTTAACCTATATTTGACACTGCCTCTCAAATGACTGGCATTTCTGTCTTTAAAATGGCAAGCCAGTTTGATTCACTTACTTCTGCAGGATAATTTTGAAGCTCACTGTTTTGCATACAGTTTGCAAATAAAGACAGATTGTTTTGGCATAGTGAAAGCATTACGGAAAATTTAGACTTAATTAGATTATGTTCTGTGACATTTAATATTGGGGGTTATTCTGTATTTTGTTACATAAAAGTGCAAGGTAAAATAATTAAATTTATTTTTAATTTGAATATATTCCATTTTAGAAATGGAAATATATGTCCTTTATCTCTTTTTTAAAATATAGGTCTGATTTCTTCTAGTAATTTTTGATCTATTTGGAAAAAGAAGGTAATATATTTTCATATAATATGATTCTAATGACTAATTTAATCTCAAAGTCATTCTGCCTTTTGGTTTCTGCTGAGACTTTCAAAATGTTTCAAGAGCAGTGGCTTCCTGTGATGTGGACACCTATCTGTGACATGGAACAGGGCTAAGATCTCCAACTCATTTTATTTGCTAGTTTGATAGTGGGAATAGTTGCTTGTAAAACTAGTAAACTCTATTTTTTTCCACATTTGATAATTTTTTTGTGGGTTAACTGAAGCCAATAAATAATTTCATACTTGAATGAAAAAAATATTTAAGAATTTCTTTAGCTAGATTTTGTTTTTTGGTAAGGTGGGGCTCTGTGACTTTAATTGCCTTCAGTAAGGTTATGTCAGCATAAGCCTTGACGTGTTATTGCAGGAAATCCTTGGGCTTGTTAATCATTTTAAATTACCATTAGACTTAAAATTGTCTTCTTTTCTGCTTCCTGATGTTTGAGGAATGTGGGAATTGAAGGGGTGGGTGTGAGATGTGGCTAGCTAGGTAAACACAGGCTAGTGTGTACATTTTATAAAAGGGAAGGGTTATATTGCCTTGTGTTCTTTTCCTTTTTCTCTATGTTATGAAAGTGAGAGATAAGCTCTGGGTGGCAGCCAGAGTAGTCTTTGATGCGAGGATAGATACATCTGCAGCAGAAGCCATTAGAAGTTCTGCAAATAGAGAAAAACAGAACTGATTGAGCCAACGATAGCCTCAAGAAATGGCGTAGGAATTTTATGGTGTCATGTCTGACACTTAGGTCTTTAAATCATTTTGAGTTTATTTTTGTATGTGATGTGAGGGAATGTTCTAATTTTGTGGCTTTATGTGTAACTATCCAGCTTTCCCAGCATCACCTGTTGAAGAAATGACCTAGGAGTTTGGCTTAGTTTGCTTCAAGCTGTAGTAGTTAGACTTAAATAGTTAGAACGAGGTGTATTTTATATTCATGCTGTTCTTTTGGGAGAAATTATTTCTCCTCTCTCCTTCAATGAAATATTTTAATGATTCACATTCATTCATTCAAAAAATGTTTTACTGAGTGCCTGCAGGTACCAGGCACTGTTCTACAACAGGGGATACATCAGTAAGCAAAAGAAATTAAAAAACCCCTGTCTGTAATGTTGACCAAAAAATACTGCATAAGGCTGCAAATAAGAAAATAGTTTATTTGGGGGTGGCTGCACTGAGGCAGCCCCGGGGGACTGCAGGGTGCTGTGTGCCGTGGCTGGGGGGCATACATAGTAGAACAACCTTGGTCCCCCATAAATTGCAAAAAAAGCAAAGCAACATGGCTGGTGTGCTCTAGGGGGAGAGGCGTCATAGCCTTTGTCTCCTCAGACCTGTGCCTTCATTACTGGGGCTTCTCGAGAGAAGAGAGGCGGGGCTCAGCCACAGCCACCATATTCTCCTGTGCGCAGCGCCCTGGCGGGGGCGGGGCCAGGGCCGGGGCCAAGACCTGAATCCACATCCTGAGGCTCTGCAACCTTGTAGGCAGCACTGAGACTTGTTTACAACCCGAGGCATATAGGATCTTTCTGCCTGGTCCCTCAGAGAACTCGCACCACCAAGACAAACAAGGAGCTGAGATTTGGTGTGGAGCAGGGGTGGGGCTGTTCCGCGGTCTTCCCTGAGCCCACCTTCTGAGTACTGACTGGAGGCAGAGCGGGCAGCTGCACAGAGCAGCGGAGCGACTGGTGCCGGGAGAGAGCGGGTGGCCCCCCGCCTTCCTGGCAGTAATGCAGCACCTGACCGTGGTGATCAGCCCACTTGCCTCGCCCGAGCGCTGCATCTGACTGTGGCATCGGGAGGGAGAGTGACCCGCCTGCCCACTGGGTAAGAGCTCAGCACCCGACCCAGTGATGGGAGGGGGTGCGATCTGCTAGCTGACAGCCACTGGGAGCAGCACAGACGAGGGCGCCAACAGAGGGCCTCTGGAAACAGCAAGCTGAGTACGTGAAACAGGGCGAAGACACAAAGACCTCTTGATAAAATCATTAAGAGCACACTGTCTCCAGGAGAACTAGATAACTGCTACTCCTTAAGCCACAGTGCCAGAGAGATACGAGCAATCTGAAGAAGCAGAGGAACCACTCCCAATTAAAAGAGCAAGAGAAATCCCCTGAAAGCACGATCAAGGAAATAGACATTGATGGCCTACTAGATCAAGATTTCAAAAAAGAAATGATCAAAGTACTGAAGGAACTAAAAGGAATAGTGTTTAAAAATATAAAATATGTCAAAAATGAAATAGAAGCTATAAAGAAGAACCAAGTAGAATTAGTAGACTCATTTACTGAGATGAGAGCTGATCTAAAGGCTGTACAAAGCAGGCTAGATAATGCAGAGGAACGAATAAGTGACCTAGAATACAGGACAACAGAAAGCACTCAATCAGAACAGCTGAGAGAAAAACAAATAAAAAACAATGAAAACAACATAAGGGACCTATGGGATAATATAAAGCGTGCCAATCTACGCATAATAGGGGTTCCAGAAGGGGGGGAAAGAACAAAGGGGATTGAAAAGGTATTTAAAGAAATCATGACTGAAAACTTCCCAAACCTAAAGGAATCAGATATCAGGAGGCTTAGAAGGTCCCAAACAGGAAGAACCCAAATAGACCCACACCAAGACATACCATAATCAAGATGGCCAGAGTCAAGGATAAAGAAAGGATCCTAAAGGTAGCAAGAGAAAAACAAAGAGTGAGTTACAAGGGAACCCTCATAAGGCTCTCAGCTGACTTCTCTACACAAACACTACAGGCCAGAAGGGAGTGGCAAGATATGTTCAAAGTCCTGCATGAAAAAAAGATGCAGCCTAGGATACTCTATCCAGCAAGGCTATCCTTTAGCATAGAAGGAGAGAGAAATAACTTCACAGACAAACAAAAACTACAAGAGTTTAGCAACACTAAACCCATGCTAAAAGAAATATTAACAGGTCTACTCTACATAGAAAAGAAGCAGGATGCTACAAAAATGAGAAACTCATAACTGGAAAGGAGATAACTGCCATGAATTACAAAAAGAATAAACACAAAATTGTAAAAGAAGACATCTAAGTCATTAAGAGTGGGAGAGGGAAGCAAGGAAAGCCACTGTGGAAAACAGTATGGAGATTCCTCAAAAGACTAGGAATAGACTTACCATATGACCCAGGAATCCTGCTCCTGGGCCTATATCCAGAAGGAACCCTACTTCAAAATGACACCTGCACCCCAATGTTCATAGAAGCACTGTTTACAATAGCCAAGACATGGAAACAGCCTAAATGTCCATCAACAGATGACTGGATAAAGAAGATGTGGTATATTTATACAGTGGAATACTATTCAGCCACGAAAACTGACAACATAATGCCACTTGCAGCAACATGGATGTTCCTGGAGAATGTCATTCTAAGTGAAGCAAGCCAGAAACAGAAAGAAAAATACCATATGTGATCGCTCATATGAGGAATCTAAAAAAAAAAAAACATAAACAAAACAGAAATACAAAACAGAAACAGACTTACAGACATAGAATACAAACTTGTGGTTGCCAAGGGGGTGGGGGGTGGGAAGGGACAGACTGGGGTTTTAAAATACAGAATAGGTAAACAAGATTATACTGTACAGCACAGGGATTGTAGCAACATTGTAAAATGACTATTAAGTCAATAAAAATGTGAAATGAAAAAAAAATAAAGAAAATAGTTTACTTGGAGTCTTAAGACTTGGAATTTGGAAGACAGATTTGGGTAAAACCAAGTGTTTTAGGGAGGAGAAAGAGCCAGGGGCTTATAAAGGCAAAAGCCATGGGGCTGTACTCTGACACAGGAAAAGAAATATTTGTCCTTAAGGAATGGTTGTCATGAATTATCTTTGGGTAAGTGTTCAGTAAGTATCTTGAGTTTCTGGCAGATGTTCTGGATGTTTTCATTAGGACGATAAGTAGTCAGAGGGTCAGAGCCCATCCATGCCTTTGTCAGTGGCCTCCTAGCTCCATTTTAGAGAGCTCTCTTAGCAATACTGACTCCATTTTGGTTTTCCTTTCACATCAGAAAGTATACCAACCTGTAGCAATGTGCTGTTCTTACAACTGAGTCATTGGTTTTCTGTTTCCCTTTTAGAAATGCTAATGCCATGCCTCTCATCTCAAACAGAATTGGAGATCGTCATGCCTGAAACAGGCAGCACAGATTCTTCTTATTTGGGTCTAGAAGCTAGAATGTCAATACTGGATAATGAATCCAGCAAGTTTTTTCCTTCTGCATATACTGGGTTGCAGAAGGACTGCACTGTCAATCTGTTCAGTGTGTTACTGTATTGCCCAAGTCCCTAAACAGCATTCACAGATTGGCAATGGTTTATGAATTTATATTTTTCTTCGGAGATTAGTTTAGCTGGCAGAGTTAAAGACATTTGAGACTAATTTTGCATAATTTTTGTTTTCTTATAGCATATTGAGCAGAAAGTTCAGTGAAGCAGGGAAAAATATTAACAAACATATTATGTCCATTGGTCTCCCATTATTCATGTACATTACATATACATGAAAGAGGCACATTCTACCCAGTTGTACTAATTGGCTTAGAGTTTATTTACTTATTTCCTTTTCTCACCTTATATGATTAATAATTTTTATTAATTATAGCTTTTCTAGAACATCTTAATTATTAATATAATAACACATTTTATTTACTACATGTATATTTTTGAAACACACTGTGTCCCATTATTTCTGTGAGTCCTTGTTGCATTATTATTTCATCTATGATTTCTCATACTTTCCACACATGGTGCTACCAACTTTATACTTCTTATGTTGTTTAAATTTTTGATTCAGTAAATAAGAATTCAAAACACTAAAAATAACTGGTTAAGTTCTTATAAGCATACTTATATACTGTATTATGGTCCAAGTAGATGACTCATGTGGTTGAATGCAGAGAAATTAAATATTTTATAATGTCACTACCTGCCACTCATATTTTGTGTTAAATTTATTAATTAATTGGATGACCTTGATGTAACAACTGTGTGTGTGCTTATTCATTAACTCAAGTAATTTCATAATAATGATAAATCTTGAACTCTAAATATATGTATAAATTGGCTATAATAATAGGAGGTAATAATAATACAAAAACAATAGATCCTTATATATGTAGGAGGCTTTGTAATCCATACAGTTTTTTCTATTGTGTTCTTATAGAACTGTTTTGTGATTGCTAAGTTTGGATCTTTAATCACAGACTTCTTTCTGTGGAGAATGGACCACTCCAAAACCTAGCTCTGCTCCATATGAAGACCGTATGAAGCCATTTATAAAAACTTAGCACATTTTGGCATCCATTTGACCACCTCCCTTTCTAACTGGAAAGCTTGAAAAGGGAATTTCCCTTAATAGGTATATATTTACTTCCGCCCAGTTACAGTAAACTAGCAGTAACTCACTTTATGGTATGGGTTGAATTATTTTATTTTTTTTCCTCTACCAAGAATTTAAGGCATTATTAAAAAGATGTATGGAAATCAAATGGATCAAAGTAATTACCATAAAAAGTTGTAATGCCAAGAAAAAAAATGGCACCCCCTCTTATAAATGGCACTTTCCTAATTGGGCATATTTTTCAAGATCTGTGTTTGCAAGATGAGTTTGAGTGTTTAGTTTTGAATCAGCATTTGAAAATGATGGTTGAAAAAGAAGTCAGCATTTCTAAACTGAAAGGTTTTCTTTTTTTGAGCCTCTATTCTCTTCATTTTAAAGTTTGGGAAATTGAGAACCAGAAAATTAGAATATAATAGTGAAGAGATTGCACAGATGACTAAAATATAAAGGCAGGGGAAAAGTCTTAAAAGAAGAATGAGGGAAAGTGTTAGAATAGTGAAGAGAAAGGCACTACAACAAGTAAGTTGTGAAAATATGATTACACCCTCTCTTCCTACTTCTCATAGTCCCTGTTTAAAAGATCCTTTTGAAGTTTTATTTTCAGATCTTTTCTATCTATTTCCTCTTTATTTAACATCTGATTAACAACATGTGGGAAAATAAATGCCTCTACATGTATCCTTTAGCAGAAGGTTGAAAAATTATGGATGTAGAATATAGAATACAGATGGTCCCTGAGTTACCATGGTTCAACCTGCGATTTTTTGACTTGATGATGGTGTGAAATCAATACACATTTGGTAGAAACAGTTCTTCAGATTTTGAATTTGGATCTTTTCTCGGGCTAGCGATATGTGGTACAAAGTATTCAATACTTTATTATAAGTTAGGGAGTGTTAGATGATTTTGCCCAACTGCTGGCTGAGGAATGTGTTCTGAGTGTGTTTAAAGTAGGCTAAGCTAAGCTATGACGTTTGGTAAGTTAGGTGTATTAAATGCATCTGAGACTTAATATTTTCAATGTAGGATAGTTTCTTTGGGATGTTACCCCATTACAAATCAAGGAAGATCTGTATACTTTTAAAGAAGGATTCAGGAATTCAACTGTTTGTGGTTACTTCATAACATACTTGTATCCTTGAATATCATATAATTTTGCAGAACTAACAGCTGCTTACATAAACTGGACACATAATTAATGACTAAAAATATCTAAAGTGAATGTATCGAATCAATGTAAGTACCCCAATTTACACTGATTCACTTCTTTCCCTAGTTTAAGTAACAATATTTGCTACAATGCCTTAATGTTTATGATGTCAAGATACAAGACATGTGTTTGAGGTGTGTACATAATATTTATTATACATTATTCCTTATCCTATGAGAAGCCTGTTGCAAAACTGAAATTCAAGTATTTTGGTATATATACACATACACCCATTCATAAAAATTGAGATCCTCTCAGTATAAGCCACACTCTATTCCCAATGAAAGTTTATAAGACCTAATACTTACAATAAAATTTTCCAAAAAGATTTCAGTCTACCAGAAAACATGAATGCTGTTGTTTCCAGCAAGGTGTAAGTGGCTGGGAGCCAAGCTGTAGCAGATCATGCCAGAAAATCTGTACACCAGAGCCTTACAGAGAATGATTAGTTAACATCACTTTAATGATGAATTAATGAGCAGTAAAAGCATTCTAATTCCAGTATGTACAAAACCTTCTATTTGAAGACACAGGATGAGGGAGAAGAGATCCATGACCTTTGTGGTACTGGCAAAGGTTGGGTTCACTACAGTTAACGCCCAATCCGTCTTTCAAGGTTAACTACACATGCCATGGTGGGAAATGAAACAATTACTAACGAATTTTATAGGTATATTCTGTCAAATTTAAAAGGCAATCAGAAGTTTAAATGAAAATTATGCCCGAGGAAAGCATATAAGAGGAGAGAAGCTAGGAAGGTGTATGTATGAACATCTGTGGATGTGTGTATATCCTGAAAAAGACACCTTCAGAAAAAGACAACGTAAACTTTTCAAGTACACAAATGAAATCCTTATACTGAATGAAGGGACTACCCCGCATATGGGAATGGAAGTGTATTCAGGAAGGACAGCATCTAATCATCTGGGCAACACTAGCACAGCAAGGGTAGATGATTCATTATTCTGTAATTAACTTTTAATTAACTTTACTCTGCTTTACTTATTTTAGAAAATTAAATAAACTTCATTTTATTGCTCATGCTAAACCAATGAGCAGAAGCTAGAGTTCTGCTCTAATTAAAATAAGCAGTTGAGCAAAATTGTGTGTAAAGCATAATGAAGAACTGTTTCTGTCCAAATGATATATTTCTTATGTTCTGAAACACTTTGATAGGTTTTTCAAGAATTCTATTAGTTAGGCACTGAAGTCTTCTAAAAATAAGTGATTTAAAAATAATATTATAGGCCAGTCTTAAGTATGGGACACATAAATAATTTAAACTTATTAAGTAACATTTCAAATTAGATGATTGAAAGAAAGAGAGAGGAGGGAATAAGAAAGAAGGGAAAGAGAGAAATAATTTGAAACTGTACTGTTTTATCAATCATCAAAGATCTATCTACCTATCTATCTATCATCTATCATCTATCTAGGAGCCAAAAAGAGATGTCATAGAGTTAATATAGTAAAATTACTTATTCTGCAAACTTTTAGATTCTAGCTCTTTTATTCATTTTTGAACATTTGTTACATGTTTTGGTGTTAAGCCTAAGACAGTGAAATTCAGTAATCAAGTGATGTTTTAATTGTTCTAATCATGTGCTACCAAAGAATATTTGACAGAAGAATAAAGTACATTTAACTTGGTGAACTTGAACTTTAATGTTCTTCACATAAAAGTCAAATGAAATGACCTTACTTGAACACCTATATTATAAGTTATTTTTATTTTGTTTATAATTCCTAAAGTACATTAAAAAATCCATATAATTCTAATGTATCACTTACTAAAATACTTTATTTCACTAATTAAGAACTTTTGGGTCGCTTGCTGACCATCACCTGTATCTCCATTCCATAATAGTAACCCAGTGACCACTCCATTCTGATTTTAGATTGTAAATCCTATAATTTTGAATTTCTGAATTCTGCCTTCTGACTATTATCTCTGATTTCTACCTTCTCTAATTTTTAATTCCTTCTGAGTCTCCTTTTTTCTTATCATGTGTTTTTATTAGATGTGCTCTTGTCTGTGTTCTCTGAGGATATTATCGCTTCCTGGTTGCACTTTTCTACCTGACTTTTAAGCATAGTGAGCCTTGTCAAAACTACAAACACTAGCATGCTAGAGACTCCTTGCCCTATCAAAAACTCCTAGATAACCAGTCTTCACCTGGGCAAAATCTCCATTTCCTCCACCTGCAAAGTATTGAGCATTGCAAAGTAATATGTACAGGAAACTAGGGAGTGAACACAAGCCAGGCTGAACGTCTGGATTGGATCACTATCCTTTTCAGCTCAAACTGTCTCGTACTCTTAAATCTCCTTAGTTCAGCTCTTGATACATAGAAGATGATTAGAAAACTTTTAATTTTATTTTTTGTCTGTTTTAAACTGAGTAAATTAATGCATTTGTTTCACAGCCAGTTCCTTTCGTTTAATGCCAGCTAAGCACTTCCTGGTTCTCAATAATCTCTTTCTTCATCTTTGACTACACCCTGTGCCAAGGGAGCAGTAAACCTCTTGTTACTCTTTAAAGCATCTCTGTTAAAAATTAAAACTTCAGAGCTTTTGACAAGGCAGTGGAAAGTTCACTCATAAGAGGAAATAGAGAAAACAAATAAAACCTTAGAGTTTGAAAAATGAAAAAAAAAAGACAACAACAAATGATTGAAAGCAGTCTGAAAGCAACAAATGGTGGATTTTTAATTATTTAATTAGGGAATTAACATTTATTTCTTTTTAAGAAAAAGAAATAGTGTAGTTATTACTGAGTTTTCCTGTTTTCTCAGATGGAAAAGTATTGCTTATAGAAAAATATATTTGTTTTCAGTGATCTCTTTAATAATTGTAGTTATTATTATTTAACATTTTCTTTAGTAGAGGGTCTGAACCTGTATAATTAAAGCAGTTACAGAGTGTGCTATGTGTGGATCTCTCACTATGAATCAAGAAACCTAGGTAAACTATTATCATAAACTCCAGCTATCAACACTTAACTACATTGCTTTTTATCAAATGTAAAAACATAGCCAACAACTGGTAATTATTGAGTGTCAGAGTATATAGTAAAATAGTTGGTTATAATGTAGGCTAAAATTTTTCATTTCTTTGAACTGTTTTCAAGTTTTGGTATAGTTTCTTAGGATGAGACTTGCTGGAGAATCTTATTTAACAGAAAGATCGGCAACTAACATTTCACACATCCTGCTCAAGTGCATCTTATGATGCTGTGAATGTCACTGTTTTCCAGTCTTCCTTTCATCATTTCTGATTTATTCTCCATACTCATAGGTACATCATTTTCAGACCTTTTCTAAACTTTATGTATTGGCCTTGATTTTTATTTCTAATACTAAGTTCTCTTACTGTCGCAAAATATTTCTTAATATAATATAGGGCTGAAACATTTTCTTCTTTAGTTTCAGATCAGTGCTCCTTGTCCTTGCATCTTCTGGTGCTTTGAATAATCACACTCTTTCATTTATACAGATACTTGTAAGGTATTTATAGACTGTGATCAAATCCCCTTCAATCTTCTCTCTTGACTATATAAATGTCTGTGACCCTATATCTCATCCAGCACACTAGTTGTATCATTTTTTTACCCTTCTTTTTTACTATTAATTTTTCATTAACTCTCAATTCTTGTACAACTTTTCCATTGTCAGAATAAACAGAAATGCAGTAACTCATTTATTTTTATCGTAGATTACTAAGTAGAGTTTAATACTTGAAAAGAAGGTTTTGTCAATGTGTCAAGTTATATACTCATTATAGAGGCTGTGGTTACTCTTCAATTATTATATACTCAGCGGTATCTGGACTATAGTGTTTACAGCTCCTTCTTTAACTTCTGTATGTTACATCCCCGAGAGAGTCTCAATTCTCTGAGTCACTAGAAATACCTACTTTGACCCTGGAAAGAGTGTTGTATTTTCTATAGTTGGCTGATTATAGTGGCAAAAACTTGGTCTTGAACTTGTGTTAATTCATCATACACTGATTTCAAATGTGATCATTACTTCTGAAATCTCTGTCTTTGTTCATTTTGTAGGAGTTTTTCTAAATAAATAGCAATACTAATTAGCTCTGCTTTTTCTATGTCAGTGTAGATGTATATATATATATATATATATGCTTAGATATATATTTCATGAAAGGAGCTATAGGTGTTCTACTATACATACATATCATAAAAAGTAGCTGTAGTGTTCTACTGAATTTTTAAATGCATTTGATAATAGAGATCTTGAAGAATTCACTAGGGATATTAATTTAGCTCATTGAAAAAAATGAACCTGAATACAATGATAAAAGTACATAAAGACTCCTGATTGAAGAATTGTGAAAAAGTAATAGTGAATCAGGGTATATATGTTTGTGTGTGTGTGTGTGTGTGTGTGTGTGTGTGTATTGGAGTGGTGACATTGTACATGTTTGTATTTTAGGGGGTGATTACGTCTCAAAAGTCTGGTAGAGTATTTCCCAAAGGTACTCATAACAAAGAGGTGATTCACTTAAGGGGACCTAATTGTATGTATGTATATGTGTATGATGTATTCATGCATTCATTCCTCCAGTTTCTGTCAAAGTGTAGGAAATAAGTGAAGGGATAGAATATGAGGTGGTATTTAGCTGGAAATTTTTTTATTAAACCCAGTTCCTTTTCTTGCATATCCCGAGGGTAGGGGCAATCATCAAAAATTATAATAGAATCCTGACTTTAATTCAGGACTTTGAGCACTGTCAAAGGTCAGTTGTCCTTATACTATATGACTACAGTATATAATTATAGTAGAAAGCTGCATAGTTCCCTTCTTGGGAAATCAAGTACTGACCAACTCTATCCTGTACCTCATATTCTGGTTGGAAGAAAGTATATATTATGATAAAAATTATATCTAAAGTCCTGTCAATTCATACTGACAAAGAGGTGTGGGGAGTTAATGTCCACTCATCACCTAGTTTTCAGTAACACATTTTAGATGAACCACCTAGTTTTCAGTAACAGATTTTAGATGAACTATTCTGCTTTGGGTAATTTCTTCCATGATGGCTAGTTTAGCAAATTAAATTTATTTCATGTTTATATATTTTAGAGTAATACATATTTCACAGTGCAATTTTTCCAAATCAATGTTGTTATTGAACATTTCTTAAGAATCACAATTTTGCAAATTCTGTTTGTCAATACATCTTCAGTATGTACTACCTAGTTTTTTTGACATGCCCCGTGGTCTCCATGACAAAAATAGATATCTAAACTAAACATAAGTGGAAGACAGCCCAGACCAGTCTCCCAGGGAGTCAGTGTCACCAAAGGTTAGAGAATTATGTATAAAGAAAAAAATGATAGAAATGCTAAAAATGCTTTCTCAGGAAGGCAGATATGGGAAAAAAAAGTTTTTTTTTTTCCTATTTGCTTTCCTTGAACCAAGGGAGACAGCTTTGTAATATTGCTACAGGCAATTGCAACCTAAGGCAAAAGGATGTATACAAACAATTCATTTTCTCTCTCACTGCTCCTGTCATGAAATACCAAATGTGTGTGCTCCCCTCCAGTCTTACACATTACTATCTATTTTAGCCTCTTAGAACTCCCCTCACAGGACTGATACACAGACTCCCATTCCTCTCCCTATGGGATCAGAAATTCCCTTAGTGGGTATCAGTTTGAGAAACTTCCTCACGAGTTGGTCATAGGTTCTTTCCCTCAGTTTCTGTTCTGAACCTGAATGATATCTGCTTATTCACCATGATTATGCTCGGCTCCAGATACAGTTTGCCATTGCTTTGCCAGCTGCTGGTCTTTTAGCAACTTCAACTTGGGTTCACACTCTTGGGTAGGTAATCTCAGGGCAAAACACCTACCATGCTTTGCCCTGGACACATTCCTTCATATGTGCATTACATATCCTAGCTGCAGTCTCATACCAAACCAAATAAAAACAATAGACAACCTACTACTAATAATAACAATAATCAAATATTCATTGTTAAAATAGCAATACTTTCCTTTGTAACACCCACATGATTCTGACAGTAAATTTATTTTTATCTCTCAAGTTCATACATAGAGAGACAAGATATTCATTTTCTCTAGTTCCATTTTACATGTTAATGAAAGACTAGTAAACATATTAACACTTTTTACATTAGATGTTTATTTTAAGCCATCCTTTCATCCTCAGTAGTCTTTGGATATTCTTAATTGTATATAGGTACCAGTTTTTTGAGTCATTTTTGCAAGAGGACATAGGCCAGGTTTAGTCAGGCAAGGGACTGAGGCTTGAGTCTAAGATCATGGACCTGGGAATAACAGTTTCTGGGATTGCTGTCAATGAGGAGTTAGTCAAGGGTCCAGAAGATCCCAGATCAAGGCAGCAACCAAATAATGTGGACTCTCAGTTCTTGGCAGCAAGCTGAGAAGCCAGCAACCATAAAATCAAAGCAATTACTAGGAAACACATAATAACCATGACCTTGGCAGATCAGAAATCTGAGAACTGTGATGTCAAAGGAAGTGAAGGGTCAGTAACTGCATCGTGACCCAAGTATGTAAAATGCCATGACTGAGATGCCTGATTTTGCAAGAGAACAGGCCCAGTATTCACATGTAGGGAACAGAATGAGATTATGTCTGGATTCTTCCTGTTCAGCATATGGCCTTGTACTTATTAGCACAAGAAGGAGGAAATGACAGGTCACTAACACAACACAGTATTATGGACAAAAGTAGGGGAACCTAGGCAGTCATTCAGCACTCGTTTATTGAGCTCCAAGATGCCTGGGACAGTTCTGGGCCTTGGGGAGACGAGTACAATTAAGTTATATAGTACTTATCCTTCCATTTGTAGTCAAGGAAATGACAGGTAAGTAGTCAATTGCACAGTAGTGTAATACATACTATGATGTGAAGACCTAACAAGGACTCTGATCATATATAAAGGGTCATCTAACCCAATTTTTTAAATCATGGAAAATTTCTAGAGGTATAGGAAGCTAAATTGACACTTAAAGCACAAGAGAGAGGAAAAAGGAAGAGTATTTTAGGCAGAGGAAAAGCATGTGCAAAATAAGTTAAGATCTGAGGAAGAACATGGAGCCATAGATATACAAGCAGTTTCATATGCCTTAAAGGAGCACTGGGGCCCTGGAGGAGGTATTGAAGGCCCATAGGGTGCTAACAAAATGAAAAGACACTAAAGATTCTGTGATCTGGACCCTACAGATCTGAAACAATGGAAGCATTTCACTAGACACTTAGAACCAGGAGAAGGGCTTAGGAGAATTCAGTTCTGGACATTCAAAAGTGGCCACCCACCAAAATTGCCCACTAGAATGTGCCTTAACAAATACATACATATACTATCTTTCCTCTTTATCTCCTTTTTTTTTTAATCTCTGAGTAAGTCCTAATATACTAGGCTTAAGTCATTCTTTCTATTTGTGTTAACTCTGTTTAAAGTGGGTCATCCCCCAAACTTGTCTTTCTTCCAAGGTGTTGGTTTTGACATCAAATTTATTTATATTTTCCTACCTTGAGACCCTGATTTTAATCTAGCGAGGGCTGAAATATATGTATTGTAATATTCCTAGATAAATTTGTGCTCTTATACTTTATGTCTTATGATTTTGTAAATATTCTAATACTTCAGTTTAAAACTTTTGTTGAATATCTGTAATGTGTGGTAAGCACCTAAAGGCGACTAGGACAGTCCTTACCATCTTGAAGCTCATAGCCTTTTGGGGAGGATATACATATAAACAGAGAACTGAAAATAAAGCTCAGTGCATACTAAAGCAGATATGTGGATCAAGAGATAGAGAAGCATGGTAGACTAAGAAAGAACACTACCAGAAACAAAGACAGCGTCAAGTAGTACTTGACTTGTGTCTGGAAGAATAAAGAGGAGTGTACAAGACCAAAAATCATCAAGTGTAAAAGCCTGCAGAATTGTGCAAGGAGTAGGCAGGCCCAGAGAAAGATGACAACTCCACTGTGGCTTGTACTTAGAGTTAATGAAGTTGGGGAATATTTTGAAATGAGATTGGACAGAGGTTGAGAATAAATTGTGGAGGTCACAGATAAGATAAAGAATTTGTATTTTCCTCTTGGAAACCGGGATCTAACAAATATTTTAACTAAACAATAGTTTTCTTCCTTATCTTTTTAAAAATTAAATTTTGAAGGAAATAACTCTGACAGCATGTAGACAATTGTCTGGACTGGAAAAAAATTGGCGGCAGTGGGTCTTGTTATCCCAGAAGTTCAAGCTAATGACAAAAGATGATGAGTGTTGAGAAAGGAAAGCAGAATTCAAGAGCTATCATGGGTGAAATGCCTGAATTGAGAAGTAGAAGTGAATGTGGAGAGAAATGGATGGATTCTAGAGACATGGAGAAGATAAAGTTGATAAATCTTGAGGACTTTTTGGATATAGATGTGGAGACAGGGCAAGTCAGGCTTACTCCCATGTTTCTGGTTTGCACAACTGGTTTGCAGGGTGATGCCACACCTTGGGATGGACGAGGAGCCACAATGTGTAGATTACTTTCACCTGTTCTGCCTGAAGTTTCTTTTGAGACATGGAGATAGAAATATCAGTAGTTAGAGGGCTGTATTGATCTATAGCTCAGAGGAGAAGCCTAGACTATAGATTATAAATTGTGTTACTTTAGGTGAAAATGGAAGCCAGAGTAACATATCAGGATGCCTTTGAAAAGCATGGGTGAATAGGTAACAGATTCTAGGATATAGCTTTGAGAATTCCCAACATTTAAACTTTGAATAGTGAGCTGAAGGAGGAGCTTTATAAGTAAAACAGACAGAATTGATGCTGTCACAAAAGCTAAGGAAATGAATCAGAAAGAAGGGAATACTCAACAGTATTGAGTAAAATAGAGAGATCAAGAAATTGAGATGACAGAAACTTAACATAAAAGTCATTGATGGTATTTGTCTTTCTCTTTCTGGTTTACTTCACTTAGAATGAAATTTCCAGGCCCATCCATGTTGCTGCAAATGGCATTATTTTATTCTTTCTTATGGCTGAGTAGTATTTCATTGTATATATATATACACCACAACTTTTTAATCCAGTCATCTGTTGAGCATAGAGAACTATATTCAATGTCTTTCAATAACCTATAATGAAAAAGAATATGAAAAAGAATATATGTATTTATGTGTATGACTGAAACATTATGTTGTACACCAGAAATTGACAGCATTGCAAACTGACTAACCTCAATGAAAAAAAAAATGGGATTAAAAAACCCCAGAATGTCATTGATGACTAAGCCAGAGTTATTTTTCAAAACAGTTTTGGAGGGAAGTCAGATTGGAGTGTTTCCTTAAGGAAAGTTTGGGTGGGGAAGTAATAGAGATACTGAAGGTAGATAATACACTAAAAATTTTTAACTGTAAAGGAGAGAAGAAAAAATAGTAACTGAGGTGAGAAGTGTGGTGTAGCTATTTGTTTTAGAGTGGACAAAATTAGAGTTTGCTAATGGGTGAAATAGAGAGTGAAGTGATAAATGGCTATTTGGCCTTTGTCTTCATACAAAATGTTCTTCCCAAGTCAGAGATGTCCAATCGTTAAACAAAATAACATTGAATTTTAGAGGCCTGAGGGCCATGGAAATTGGGAAGCAGGAGTATCAACAGGTAGTTCATTGAAGAAAAAGAAATTAATTCTGGGGCCTGAACATGTTAAAGGAAAGGGGAAACCCATATACTTGCTCATGTTTTTCATCTTGAAATGTGAAGAGGTAACTGAATAATAATTTAACTGTCTCCTCTTTAGTTCTATAATCCACATATGGATAAAATAGGATTCATTCAACAGGTTGCAAGCTTGTGCCTCTAAACATATTTAGTTGAGCAAGAAGGCATAAAACGGAGCCATATGTGTTTTCTTTTAAGGTAATCTGCTTCAGTAGTATTGTCAGCACTTCTGAGGGTCTCTTCCATATGCATCTTGCCATACTTTTTATAAATACTCTGTGTTGAGTCATTTTGATGCCATCTATTAAACCCTCCTTGCAAATGTTTATTCATTGTTTTATGGGATTTATGAAAATAATAGCCTCTGTAATAAGATGTATTGTAAGAATGTTAAATCACAAACAGATCTAACCAAGACATTGTATTTCAAACATTCAGTACCACTTAGGAATAGCCGTTTAAAAAGATAAGCCTTATATCAAGGTTTGATGGTCAAAAAACATAGGTGAGTTTGGGACAAAAATGAGATTACTAAAATAAGGATCCTTTGGGAAAGATCTCATGTTTTTCTTGTCTATGGAATCCAGATCCTAGGGCTATTATTAATAACCTCCAGAGCTACTTTACTTTCTTTGCTTTATAATGACACTTTAAAACAGCATTCATGGATATTCTTGGCAATATTGACCTTGATGTGGCATTTAACATTTACAAAGCAATCCTCTGACATAGCTCTGTTAACACTGAGAAATCTATTTATGTTGGACCACTACACATATATTTAGTGTGGTGCATTTTCAGTGGTCTGTGCTTTAAGTTTATAAAGTCTATTTAAACTAGAATTTGTTTCCCACAATCAGACTCACCTCCACTGCACCTCTCTCTCCCCACTAAGTCCTTCATGTGTGCTCTGGGCATGGAGCCTATTCAGGAAATGCTCTTTATGTTTCCAGCCACACCAACAGGAGAAAAAACAAAAGTTTAAGCAGTGAAATAAGCAAAAGATGCAGTTTTGCATGCCGTGAGTTTTTGTAACTAGTTCATTAGCATCAACTCTTTTTTTTCTAACACAGATGAAAGATTGCCATGCTTATCTATTGAATTGATACTATGCTACTCACTTCTGTCTCAGAATAAATTTTGTCTTTTCCTTTCCCAGACTTATCACCTAGTTTCCAAAGAAATTACAGCTTGATTTTGTACCCATGCAGTTTTCCCTAGTCAGTTCCACTGCAGTCAGATATTCTGGTTAGTTTATTCCCTGTCACATGCTGCTCTGTCAAAACTGTTCACTTACATTTTCCACAGATCACTACCAGCCACGAACACATTGCTCTGCAGAAAGCCTGTTGTCCATGCTCTCTACACTAGCTGCCATTACGCCAGCACTGGCTTTCTTTTTCTGGGACATGTCACTCATGTGTTTCACCAAATGCCAACTGTCCCTTATGTCTAGTACACTCTCTCTCCATCAGGGACATTTTCCAACTATTCAATATTCATTTTACTTGGCACTTTCTTCTATCTATCAAATACCATTCATTCATTCATTCTCTCCTTCTGGCATCTCTCAGCAAGTACAGTATTCCTTATCCCAGGAATAAAATTAAAAATAATATTTTTCTCTTTTTCCCTTATGACAATATTTTTCTTCAGCCACTTCTTTTACTTTTTCAGGCTGCATCTCCATCTTCTATCAGGAACATTTTCAAAAATAACATAAATATGTTAGTAACAGATATATGTTACATATAAAATTATCTGGTTTTCTGTGTGGACCAGAATAATTGAGGCTATTCCTAAAAATAGATAGTGAAGACCTATCACTAGGATATTGCATTTTTTTCTATGCAAATGTGTATTCTTTGGTGGAAGAACTTGGGACATTATAGAAATAGTAAAGATAGTCCCCTGTAATAAAAGCTATAATGTTAGAGAGTAACATTCATAGCTTTAATCTATGGCAATGAGTTTTATCAGTAAGGGTGTCAGAGAACATAAGCAGTTAAGATTCCTGGAGGCAAAACGTACCCAATTAAGGTGATTTACCACATTCCAAAATGACTTGACAAGTACATTTAACTCTCTGAAATGGTATCTGTTCTTATATCTGTCATGGCTTAGAAAATTATGGGAATTCAAGATATCATCATTACCATCATCATCATCATCATCAAAGGCATTTATTAAGTATATTTCTATGATGAATCTGCTACTAAAACCTTTTAGATATATAACTCATACCATCAAAGAAGTTCTGGTCTGCTACAGTGATATTAAAAGCTTGTATTGAGCACATGCATACATTAAGTAAATGAATGCCCAGATTAAATAAGACTTTGCTGTTTTATTAAGGTCAAAATGTTTGTTATAAGATAAATAAGTTGCTGATGGTTTAGATCAAGGGTCAGAAAACCTCTGTAAAAGGCAGACAATAAATATTTTTGGCTCTGTGGGTGAGATGTCTCTGTGGCAACTACTCAACTCTGATGTTACAGCACAAAAGTAGCCATAGAAATGCATAGAGGAATGACCATGACTGTATTCCTATAAAATTTTATTACAAAAATAGGCAGTAGGCTGTATTTGACCCACAGGCCAGAGTTTGTGGACCTCTGATTAAATGATGGAAGAAACGAACTTATCTGTAAAGCCCTTTTTTCTTTATAAGAAGCAAAAATAAAATAGATTTTTATGTATAAAGGGATAATGATATGAGTGAGCCATCAAGCTAACCTGAGCTTTTAAGAGAGAAAAGAAAATTTCTGGAGGCTAAAAATAATGAGAAATGACAAATCCAGGGAGGTAAACCAGTACTAAAGACTGTGACTGCTGTGGAATATTTCCCAATCTCCAGCTGCCTACAGCTTTGATTTTAAGTGGTTCACAGGAGGAGAACTGAAAGCTAAGACTAGGGTCTCTGTGAGATAGGAAGTCAGACTTTAAATCTCTATGTAAGGCTGTAACTCTGAGAGAGAACCAGTGGTTGATCTTAAAATTTAAAATAACATTCTACATATTTATTGACTGATCAATGCATGGCTTGGATAGGCTTGGATTTTTAATTTACATTATCTTTGGATCATCAAAAAATATAAGCTCATGATTTTATTAAAAGGGGTTTTATGTTAATTGTACCTCTAGGCATCTAGAATAAACAAAAAACCCAGACCCATCAAATTTTTCACACATAAAATGCAAGGAATATGAACTCAGACTAGGGAAAAAAGTCATAAAGCACATACAGAAAAGAACAAGCTACCAAGAGTTAGGTTTAGTAGAACCAATAATGGTAATATTAGACCAGCAAAACCTACATATATTGAGATTATCATATATAAGATTAGTCAATGTTTAAAGAGATAAAAGAGAATATAAAGTGTGACTAAAGATCAAGACATTATCACAGCTATTACGGCAGTGTCGTGAAAGAATGCCATAGAAATGCAAATATAAAAACTGAAATTAGAAACTGATTGGGACAACCAACAGTGGATTAGTCACAAGTGAAGAGAGGATTATTAAACCGGAAGATAGAACTGGAGATACTGTCCAGAAATCAACACAAAATAATAAAGAAATGGGAAATACAAAAGACATGCTAAAAGATAAGAGGAATAGACTCAGAAGTTGTAAGACATCTATAATTTGAGTTTCACAGGTAGACAATAGAATGGATGGGAGAAAGGCAATATTCAATTAGGTAACTAATGGCTATGAAATTACCATATTTGAAGCCCAGCTAGTCATAAGAAAAATAAATCGTCATCCCAATCATGATTCACTATAGTGAAAATAAATATTGACTGAAAACAAAGACAGATTACAAATAAGCAACAGTTAGACTGATAATCTGACTTTGCAGTAGACCAGCAATGAAGCTAGAAATCTGTGGAATAGTATCTTTAAAATTCTGAGAAAATCTAATTTCAAACATAGAATTGTATAGCCTGTAAAATTATTTTTTAAGAATAAGGGATAAGTAAAGTTTTTTTTTTAAGATAGGGAAAATTGAGAGAGCTTACTACCAACAGATCTCTAAAGAACTAGAGGAAGAACCTCATGAATATGTTAAAAATCATTAAGAAGGAAAGACTGAGAGTGACAAAAGAATGGTAATCAGAGAAAATAGCAAGTATAAGTTTAATCCAAACAAAACCTGGGTATGCAAAAATACTAACAGTATCTAATTTGTGAATATTAAATGTTAGAATTAAAATATTGGATAAAAATACAAGTTTATGGATAAAACACTCTAAGGTCCTTATAATGTTTGAGAAGAGAGAACAAATATTCCTTAACTTTGGACATGTAAAGTTAAATATGCATGCTAACATTTTTGAGATAATCACTAATAGAATAGAGGTAGAGTGTGTAACTTCCAAACTAATGGAATGAAAATATGTGGGGACAAATAAGCAAGCAAACAATGATAATACTCTATATCAAATTTGAAAAAAAAGCTGGAAGGGAGAAAAATGGCATATAGAAAAAGAGAGCAGATCAAAAGCCCAACATTATAGTGTAGAAACAATGTCAAATTTCTTAATTATTTATTATATATTATATAACATGTAATATGTTATGTATTTTATTATTATTAAGTATAAGTGGACTATATTCTGAAATTAAAAGATGAAAGTGTCAGTACAAATTGAAAGATACAGAAGAATACTAACCAATAGATACTAACTAACACTAACCAAAAGAAAGTTAGTGTCCTATATCATTATTCCACAAAGTAAACTTTAAGGCAAAGGACACTGCAAGCAGAAGTAACAAGTAATGATAAAAGACTCAATTTACTTGAAGACATAACAATTCAAAACTTTTATACTGCTAATAATATGATTTCAAAATATAAAATGAGAAAAATGGAAATACTTTGAGGAACATGGCTTTTAAATGCCATCTATCGTATTTTTAAAAACAGACCTGACAAGTTTTATGGAGTCTTCAATAATATTAAGAAACTGATGAAAAATTAGCTGTGACTGATTTTTAAAAAACAGTTGGATAAGCTGCTGTTGAATTTCTGAATGGAGAGGCAGTTTAAAGATAAGCCAGCAAAATCACTGATTTTAAGAATAAAGAAACTGAGGTCCCAACAGATTTGGTAATCTACCAAAGGCCAGGCAACATTTACTGGCAAAGCCAGACCTAGAAGCCAATTAACTGCCTTCCAGACTATTTAAGTTAGTATTTTCATACAGTCCTATTCTAAATTGTATTTTTCTTATAACATAAATGTATTGATATTATTTTTGCTTTCTGTGCTTTTTTCCCCTCTTACCTTATTTGGTTTGGAGAAGTAGATTTGTCCTAAGATAAAACATGGAGACGAGGAGAGGCATAGGTAGGAGACATATGGGATTTCAGATAGAATGAAATGAAGAAGTTTTAGGTGGGAGGAATATAAGTGGTAGCAAAACTTATTTGGAAGAAGATACAGAATTACAATTCTGGTACAGAATTCTTTCCCTTACCAAGTTAATTATGAATAATACCCATTCCAGTCCTGAGAATAAATATCCTGAATTCTTCTAGGAATCGTGTCTGACTAGAAAAAGAATCTAGACTATATCAAAAGTCTGAAGAATCCTGTAGCCTCCTTTGCCATTCACATAATGTGGTGAAGTTTACAAGGTTGGTGGGGAAAAAGATGTTAACAGTAATAGAGGTAGTGTTCCAACAGGTGTCACATACATTTGTGAATTCTGTGATGGAATATTTCTATCACAAAATTCTTAAACCCCAGCTTTACTTTCTGTTCACAGTCTTTTATCATGTTACTCTGTACTCATTGCATTATGCCAACAATATTTTTTGTTTATCCTCAAGATCCACAAGCCTCAACTCCTCCTTATGCTTCTATTTTGAGTTAACTACTCCGATTTAATTTCCTTCTCTATCCTTTGCCCTGTTGTCTGTCACTTTGTCTTCTTAATTTCTTACCATTCTATGGTAATATGTACATGGGCTACTAAGGGCATTAGAGAAAATCACAGGGCCACCTTGGATACGCCTCAATACAAGACAAGACTTCTCAGACCATCTGCATCTTCAGGAACCTCTTTATTTCTTTAAAGATGCCTAGATTTCTCATTTTCTGTAGCAACTACCTCAAACATTTATCACTGTCCTAAAATTTGTTACCATGTCTCTCTCGCTTTTCTCAGCATATTATCTTGAAACTATGACCCTCACAGAAGGAAAATGGAGAACAAGCCTTCAATTTACCATTACTCCTCAATTTGCTAACATTCATTCAAGTCCCAATTATGAATGCCTACCTTGTACCAGGCACTTGCATTGTCTCCTTTCTGCTATCTTAGATAATCCTTTATCTAAGTTATATACAAGATGAAGTTTTACTTTTGCTTTTGCTTCTTTGCCTACACACACCAAGAATCTTTATCTTTTCAAGAAGTTTAAAAATACAAATTGTTTTCTTTTGTATTTTTAACACTCCCCTCCATTTACTTTCACTTTGTCCTGCACACATTTGTAAATCCCTTCCGTGTGACACATTCACTTCCCTTAGGTCCAGATTCCTCTTGAGTTAGTGACTACCATTCTGTTCCCCAGGCCTTCACAGTATCTTAAAAGGATGATCCCTGTTTTAAGCTTCCACTCTTTACTTCCCATTGATTATTAGACCTTCTGAAAACTGACTGCCTTTTAACCAATCCCTCCAAATCACTCTGGAAAATGATTATCAAAAAACAAACAACAGAACCAAACAAAAAAAAATACCACATTCTAGAAAAATCCAGTGAATCTTTTTAGTTTTAATTTGACTTGATCTTTCTCAATCTTTAATGTTATTTACTGCTTTCTCCTTCATAAAGATGCTTTTTCCCTTAGTCACTGTGGTATTATTCACTTTTTTTTCCCCAAAATTTCCCCTTCAGGTGTTTCTTCAATGCTCTTCTCCCTCAGTTGAAATTACCAATAATTAGTGTTCAGACTTCTTGTTTCCTTACTCCATATACTGTTCCTTTGAAAGGTGAACTTACTATGAGTGTTGGTGTACATGGATTGAGGTTGTACTATTGACATTTTTTTCAGATTAATTAGTAATAATCTCATTCTCCCTTGCTTGAACTACACAATGCTGCACTTTATTGGTCTCTCTGCTTCTAATTATTTTTACATTTGATCCTTGCTCCATAATATGGCCAGATATATCCTTTAATATAAAATCTAGTCATCATACTCTTACCCCCAACATCTTTAACTCCCGACTTCTTATGGGGATTTAAAAAAAATTTCCTCCTTATCACAGCACACAAAGCCCCCTGTGATCTGGTTCCAAATAAATTTCTAAGCTTTTCTCTAGGATTCTATACCATATATTTTATACTTGAGCGGCACAAGACCACTTATTAGTCTCTAAACATGCTGTTTTCTCTCATGCTTCCGTATTTTTGGTTCTGCCTTCTCAATGTATAGAAAACTTTTTTTTGGTTTCTTTTTATGAAATCCTCTGTCTCGTAGACTACTGCTTCTCTTTCAAGGACTGGTTCCTATGTTCTTTCTTAAGTGAGGTCCTTCCAGGCTTCCTCAGGCAGGGTTAGTATCTCTTCCTTAATGTAGCCATGACACTTCACTCCTCTCTATTATAGACTTTCCACAATGTATCAGAATGCTTTGCTGTTTCTCTTCCCCAGTGGACTGTGCACTCCTCGAGGACAAGGCAATCAAAGCAGAGCAAAGTGCCTGGAACACAGTAGGTCCTGGATAATTTGGCACTGGCCGAATAAATTATCTGCTCTGACACATGAGGCTTTGACAGTTCTGATGAATGCCTGAGAGTTTGCAGGATTGAAGTGTACATCTCACATTAGCAGAAGTGGTTGTGTCTGTAAAAAAGGGGGCAAATATTTAGAACTTTCTTATATATAAAACAAATAAAATATAATTAAAAGCCAACTCTTTTTATCCTTTTGACTTTCCTGTTTTTACAATTCTGTCTTTGATGTAGGATCCACTTTTTCCTTTGAACTCAACAATCAGTCTCTACATTAGACTTATCATTTTGAAAAAATCGCCTTCTCAAATATGCTTTAGATTCTTTCTTGTTATTTCTATCTGAATTTAAATATATCACACTTGATTTGCTATCACAGACTCGTAGTTATAAGAGTTATGCATTCAACCTCCTCTGCCCTAACTCATCCTGTATATTATACTCCTAGTTTCAGTACGAGATTATACTCCTACCTAAGTGGTGGTTGAGCCTCTCACTCCCCTTTTTAAAAAAAGAAATCCAATTATGTTAAACAAACCACACTAATTTAGTGTTCAAATTCTCCCTTACTCTGGCCCTACCATTTCTTTCTGGCTGCATTCTCACCATGACCTTTAGTGATCTTTACCTATAGCTAGACTGTAAGCAACCTGAGACAGGAACAACGTCTCCTGTAGTCAGCATTCTATCATTACCACATAGCACATCTCCAAGGACATTCTAGATGCTCAGATTTTGTTGAATAAATTAATGAAAGTATGTAGAGTTTTTCAAACATGCTCTTTCAAGTTCTTCTGCCCTTGGTGTGGGTAGGATGGGGAATGAGGAGGCAGGGTTGGTCAGTAGGTGGAGAATGGAAGAAGTGACTTAAGCTGGTGTGGCTGGGCGTTAATGCCCACTTCTCCTTCATTGAGAGCAACTCAGCAGTGCCACGTAGATTTGTATTTTGGGGCTGGCATAAGTTTTCATAGTAAAAGCATGAGTTGTAAGTCGGGTGAACCATATGTTTTAATACAAAAGAATGTATGAGGTTTGGAAAGAGATCACTTGAGCTCTAGGAATAAGGCGAGTGAGGTGCTCAGGACAAAGAGTTTCAGGTGGTACTTACTCTCAAGGACATACATTTGATTTACCCTAGTCCCAGCCTTAGTGGCCAAACTCGACTTCAGGCCGTTTTCCATCTTGTTTACTCATTTCACCAAGTCTAACCTCCCTGCCAATTAATCCTAAGGAACCCTGCTTAGAATAAAAGCTTTTCTACATGAAGCCTTCTACAGTCAGCCATTAAGAGCGTGTGTGTCTCCCCCCCGGAATTCCAGTAGATCTTTGATTTACATCTTTAGACTTCACTCTTTCTAGTAATGGTGTTATAATTCTGCCAGCCACCCATCTTTGCTCATACATATCTTAGCTCACCTGCTTGATGTAAGTTCTTTCAGGGATAGGATTCTATTTAATTCAGATGTATATGTCCCTCTGTGTCTAAGATGGTAATTTGAACATAGTAGGTTTTCAATAAAACAGTTGAAGATTTAATAAGTACTCTTCCTATTTGGAGGGAAAAGTGTAGTTACATTTTTGTCTCTGGAGAGGTAGCTACTTTAGCATGTGGTTTGAATCTGCTTTCAAATATCCATTCAGTCATTGCATTTAAAATTTTTTTCCCTTAAACATAGAAGCTTTTATTCATTTTGACTATTATTTACTTAGGAAGCCATAGTTCTTTTTCTCCTTTAGTAGAACACTGAGTGAGTCCCCCTCAACCCTAGGCACGGGGCTACGGGGCTCTGTATCCTGGCCTGTCCTCCTCCTGCTGTTCCCGTGGCCTGTTCTAATTATCTGGCTCACACGGTCAGGGTCCATCCTTGGCTTTGTCTTCCTGACAATGGCTACTCATAAACTGATACGTATTTGCTGTCTTGTTCAAATGAGAATGAGTTCTGTCTTTTCCCCCTCCTCTAAGCTCTGTTCTGCCTTGTAAATTAAAACGCTCCTCCCATTGCTCAGTCCTGGGATTTGGTGTTACACAGCCCCTGCTGCTTAAGGTAATTAATGGATCCTTA